>NW_027664744.1:0-5000 GCF_963921795.1 Nannobrachium achirus | reverse complement strand
CGGACCGCTACTTGAAGAGTTTTGACATTAGAATGTGGTTAATACAAAACAATAGCTGTACTTCAGGGCCAAGTTAACTTAACAGAAACCGCCAGAGTGCCCGTAAGGTTCGCCCTTTGACGTCCACTCGTTTCCCCATGACTTTTGCCGTCTGGGTGACGGAAGGTGGTTTTGGCCCTGGTCCAGCTGATCCGGCACCACCACCACCAGGGGCGTCACAAGGGGGAGGAAAGTGGGACTGAGTTACCAGGGCCCAAGGTGGAGGGGCCCTAGTAACTTTAGCTATTGAAAAATAGCAGATATACAAGCTCACAGCGCGGCACCGAGTGCCGCGCTGCGAGCTTGTAGATCTGCTATTTTTGAAAAGTCTTGAAAATGTGTGCAAATCTTTGAATAGGCCTATATGTATTTTTTAAGCACAAAAAATACATATCATTTTGGGGGTCCTTGACATGAAAAAGTTTGAGCACCACTGACATGGAAACATAGGTTTCTTCCACACATTTTCACAATTTAAAAAAAATAGCAGATCTACAAGCTCGCAGCGCGGCACTCGGTGCCGCGCTGTGAGCTTGTATATCTGCTATTTTTCAATAGTTAACATTCATGGGGGGCCCGCAGTGAATCCTTGTACCCAGGGCCCAGAATTTGGTGTGACGACCACCACCACCACCACCCACTGCTTGGCATCCAGTGGGTGATGGGTGGTGTGGTGGTTGAGCCCAGAACCGGTGTCAAGTTGTGCCTTTGGCCCGGGTGATACCAGAGCCCTGACCACGCCGTGCCCTCTGCCTGCCGCAGGGCCACGGAGCAGCTCACCCCCCCCATGGATTTTTCATTTGTGGCTCTCGCAGAATCAATGCTCTGTTTCTGCCTACCCAGACAGGCACTATGGATCAGCATTTTCTTCCACCTCTCCTTATCTGTCCGTGTGTGTGTGTGTGCGTGCTTGACTTGTGCTTGTGTGTGTACCTCTTGTTTTCCTTAACCCATTTAGAGCGTAGAATTATTTAATGCTTCAAACTATTGAAAAATAGCAGATTTACAAGCTATTTTTGAAAAAATATGAGATTTTTGTTTGTAATAAATCTTTTTAAAAGCGAACATGTTTGCTTCTGGGTGGTCCCTGGAACAACATATTTTGAGATGGGGGTCCGCGGCCAAATGTATGAAATTCTGGAGGTCCTTGACATGAAAATGTTTGAGAACCGCTGATTTAGAAGAAGAATTTAGAAGACATCGGGTCAAAAATATTGTACAATATACAAATGTTCACGATTTTTCAAAAATAGCAGATATACAAGCTCGCAGCGCGGCACTCGGTGCCGCGCTGTGAGCTTGTATAGCTGCTATTTTTCAATAGCTAAAGCATAGAAATGTAACATGACACATGAATTGCGTTCCCGCTCTAAATGGCTTAACCTTTCCCCACTCTGTCTGCCCTCAGGAAACCACATCCCCTATTGGCTCTCGCTGGCTATCTTTCTCTACCCTCCCCGTTCTGCTCTTCATTTCCTTCTTCACAGTACAACACGCCATCGTAGATTTAGTCCCCGGCAAACAAAATTAGACTTGGCTTCCGTGTAAATGTCTCCTTTCCCGCAACAGCCCGGCGTCCAACCTGGGTATTTAAAACAAAAGAGCTGATATATATTTATATAGACAAATCACCCTCGCTGGAGCCGCCTGCCTGCCTGCTCCCGTCTCTCTCTCTCAGCAAAGGTCTGGGATGCAGCGTGGGGCAGGGACGTGCTGGCCATTGGGAAAAGCGGGACAACTCCCGAACGGCCGGTTCATTCCCGGCCGGTCCAGGCCGGCCATTAGCAAAAAAATAATAATAAAATGTTGGCCTTCGTTCCATTTTGGGGGCTGTGCGGCCAACAAAGTAAATTTTCATTGTCGGGCAGAAACCTTGTATCTCCAAGTTTCTAATTCATACATTTTTTCGCAAAGCAAAGCCCTGCTTCATCATACAAGGCCGCTGCACAAAAGTAGTGAAAACAGCAGATCTACAAGCACACTGTAGATCGGCTGTTTTCACTAGTTTAAATCATTTTTAAGATGATAAATACAAAACAAACGGTTTTGGACATACAAGGTTTCCACCCGACAACGACAAAATATAACTCATGTAATTGGCCCACTGGCTTGTCACTTGTCATGATCTGAAATGGCAAATCTTTGAGTAGCAGCAGCGCTATGGAGAGAGATCTCTCTATAGCGAGCAATGAGGGCCTCTCTACAACTATTTTTCCCGGGCTGAATCAGGGGCCCAGCACGTCCCTGGCGCGGGGAATAGCATGAGAATTCAAAGAAGAGCAGCTAGGGGAGAGAAACTGGGGCAGGGAGCGAGGAGGTGTCCCTCTTTGACAAAAGTAAAGTGTTTGATCCGTTCTTTAAGCCTCAAAGACCAGGAACTCGCCGAGTTGCGTTAGATTCATTGTAACCACTTTAACCGTTATTTTATGCTTTAACTATTGAAAAATAGCAGATATACAAGCTCGCAGCGCGGCACCGAGTGCCGCGCTGCGAGCTTGTAGATCTGCTATTTTTGAAAAAAATCGCGAAAATGTGTGAAAGTCTTCGGTTATCTTTGACCTGACTTCTAAATCCTTCCTCTAAATCAGTGGTTCTCAAACTTTTTTCATGTCAAGGACCCTCAAAATTACATGTATTTGGCCGCACACCTCCATCTCAAAATATGTTTTTCCAGGGACCACCCAGAAGCAGAGATTTGAGTTACAAAAGTTTGCTTTGAAATATATATATTGAAAAATGTGCACACATTTTCACGATTTTTCAAAAATAGCAGATCTACGCGAGCTTGTATATCATCTGCTATTTTTCAATAGTTAAAGCAATCAAGTCTAGGCCCAAATGGCTTAAAGCGCAGCACGGGGCAGTTTCAGAACATTGCTTCTCCACCTGCTCTCAGCGGGACAGAGGGAGCGAGGGTAGCTGGCCTGGCTAAGCAGGCTTCTCTCTCTTTTGTCTCCTCCTCTCCATCACTACCTACGCTGCCTTGGGTCCTTAGCAACTGAACCACGTTGTCATCATCATCATCAATACCGCGTGATAATATGAGGAGAAGGAGCCGTAAGGCTGCAGGGACGTCCAGCTGGGCATATCCGTGGCAGCTGGGAGCTTTGTACTGTAAAACACAATGTAAATGATTCTTTTATTGTCTGGTCCTCTCTGTCCTGCTGTCCAGCGGGCCATCAGAAGCCTGCTCACACAGACAGAAAGAGGGTATTTTGGGTGACTTTAATGTGGCTCACGCTGGGGTATTTTATCCCTCCATGGTGGGAGGGGGAGAGGGAGGGGAGTCTCTGTGCAAAGTCACCTTTTCAATAATGGAAGCCCTGCGTGTCAACATGCAGGGATGACATGAGGTGGTGGTGGTGGCCGAGCATGCCGAAAACATGCCATACGCGCGCGCGCACGCACGCACGCACGCACGCACGCACGCACGCACGCACGCACGCACGCACGCACGCACGCGCGCATACACACACACACACACACACACACACACACACACACACACACTGGGCTTCATAGTTCACACCAACACACTGTCAGATAAAATGCTTTCCGCTCAGAGATATATATACAGTATATATACAGTATATATACAGTATATATATTTTTTTTATATCTATATATATTTCTTTTATTGGCCATATTGCAACTGACAATAAAGGTCTTACATCACACCAATCTCAGAGTTTCCATTTTTTCCCCCCTTGTCCCATGCTGTCCTTTCCAAGTACTCCAGAATATTCTCAAGAGCAAGCTATAGGCTCATAGAAAAAAGACGGAGAGAACGTGAAGTTGGTAAGAATTGACCTTGTCCACACTATGCAGCACGAGCTCAGAGGTGTACATGAATTAATTGCGACCATAGGTCGCATTTACTACCAAAACCTCCACGGGCTGTCTGTCAGTGAGTCAGTCACACGTCACACGTCACACTTTTTCCCTGCTTATATCTCCGCACCCGTTGACCCGATCCATGCCAGATTTTATACACACACTCCTTGCCTGCCAAACTACAACCTACAAGGACCCCCGGAGTCCCTGGGGGACCCCCAGATGTAAAAAATTACCAAATGTGCAAAAATGACCAAATGACCACCCAAACGGGGCTGCTCACGGGGAATTCCCGGGACCACCGACTCCTGGTGCTCCAGAACGGATGCAAAAGTGGTGGCGCCCCCAGTGGAGGACCCCCTGCCACTGCAGCGCACATAAAATGCCGTAACTCGGGCTAGGAGCGTCCGGGAGAGCCGGGGCCGGTACCTATTCGTCCGCCAAGGCAACGCGGAGACCCCACCCCTCATTTCTCACATGGCCCTATTGTAGCGCCACCTTCAGGCCGATTTTTAAAACACATTTTTGGACACTGCTCCTACAGTTTTTGCCCTAAAATCACGAATATCACTACACAGCATGTCTACACTCATGTCATCAACATGGATCAGGAAGATTTTGGAAAAACACATTTTTGCCCTATTTGTGGAGATAAGCCACCTACGGTCGCTTATCTCCCGATTAGGGAGTCTTACTGGTATTCAACAAAGAAACAGTTATCACACAAAAAAATAGTATTTACTGTAGTGCTGAGGAGAGCCCGGGCGAAAAACAACAAAAAAAGAGGAGGGAGGGGTGTAGTAGAAATGTATCAATATATGTGCTATTGTGTATCTGTTTCTCTTCACTAATGCATGAGTTAAACTTACTTTACACAAAAAGACTCTACAACAGCTGTCCATCCGGGCAGCTGCTCCATGTTTACTCCGACGTCATCAGTCCATATGGAAGACTTCTGTAAGAATAGACCTGTATATAGACACTGTCTAGTAGACACACCTTCAGCTTTGTTGTTAAATGAATATATTGTTTCATACTCACTCAACCTTTGTGGAAATTCAATTTTTGTGGGCTCGCCGAAAGCGAGAACACTATGTTATCTTCGTTATTTATATATTAAAGCTATA
>NW_027664745.1:0-104542 GCF_963921795.1 Nannobrachium achirus | reverse complement strand
ACTTGGCCTAGGACAATATATTGAAGTCTTCACTCCCTAACCTAACCTTTGCTAGTACCTCTGAGTTAAAAAGAAAGAATTAGCAAATAGTCCAATCACTTTCAATCATAATAAAGCCATTGGTATGCGGCCAGAAATAAGAACACTTCTGGCTCATGAAATTTGACCATCGTGCCATGCACAGTCTCACACATAAAACCCACAGGACATAAACTACAAGATGACCTGTAGGATTTTATGAACTAGGGGGAACCAACCCAATTTAAAATTGCAACCTTCTTTCTTTTTAAAAACAAGATGGCGAAAGCACTTTTCTCTATACTGCATCTTAGGCCTTGACTTGGCCTAGGACAATATATTGAAGTCTTCACTCCCTAACCTAACCTTTGCTAGTACCTCTGAGTTAAAAAGAAAGAATTAGCAAATAGTCCAATCACTTTCAATCATATTTAAAGCCATTGGTATGCGGCCAGAAATAAGAACACTTCTGGCTCACGAAATTTGACCATCGTGCCATGCACAGTCTCACACATAAAACCCACAGGACATAAACTACAAGATGACCAGTAGGATTTTATGAACTAGGGGAACCAACCCAATTTAAAATTGCAACATTCTTTCTTTTTTAAAAACGATGCCGGAAAGCACTTGTCTCTATACCTGCATTTAGGCTTGGACTTGGCTAGGACAATATATTGAAGTCTTACACCTACCTAACCTTTGCCTAGTACTTGAGTTCCTAGAAAAGAATTAGCAATAGACCCAATCACTTCAATCATATTTAAAAGCCATTGTGTATGCGGCGAAATAAGAACACTTCAGGCTCACTGAAATTTTGACCATCTTGCCATGCACAGTCTCACACATAAAACCAAGGACATAAACTACAAGATGAACCTGTAGGATTTTATGAAAATAGGGGACCAACCCAATTTAAAATTGCAACATTCTTTCTTTTTTAACCACGTACAGATGATGGCGAAAGCACTTGTCTCTATACTGCATCTTAGGCCTTGACTTGGCCTAGGACAATATATTGAAGTCTTCACTCCCTAACCTAACCTTTGCTCAGTACCTCTGAGTTAAAAAGAAAGAATTAGCAAATAGTCCAATCACTTTCAATCATATTTTAAAGCCATTGGTATGCGGCCAGAAATAAGAACACTTCTGGCTCACGAAATTTGACCATCGTGCCATGCACAGTCCTCACACATAAAACCCACAGGACATAAACTACAAGATGACTGTAGGATTTTATGAACTAGGGCGAACCAACCAATTTAAAATTGCAACATTCTTTCTTTTTAAAAACAAGATGGCGAAAGCACTTTTCTCTATACTGCATCTTAGGCCTTGACTTGGCCTAGGACAATATATTGAAGTCTTCACTCCCTAACCTAACCTTTGCTAGTACCTCTGAGTTAAAAAGAAAGAATTAGCAAATAGTCCCAATCACTTTCAATCATATTTTAAAGCCATTGGTATGCGGCCAGAAATAAGAACACTTCTGGCTCACGAAATTTGACCATCGTGCCATGCACAGTCTCACACATAAAACCCACAGGACATAAACTACAAGATGACCTGTAGGATTTTATGAACTAGGGGGAACCAACCCAATTTAAAATTGCAACATTCTTTCTTTTTAAAAACAAGATGGCGAAAGCACTTTTCTCTATACTGCATCTTAGGCCTTGACTTGGCCTAGGACAATATATTGAAGTCTTCACTCCCTAACCTAACCTTTGCTAGTACCTCTGAGTTAAAAAGAAAGAATTAGCAAATAGTCCAATCACTTTCAATGCATATTTTAAAGCCATTGGTATGCGGCCAGAAATAAGAACACTTCTGGCTCACGAAATTTGACCATCGTGCCATGCACAGTCTCACACATAAAAACCCACAGGACATAAACTACAAGATGACCCTGTAGGATTTTATGAACTAGGGGAACCAACCCAATTTAAAATTGCAACATTCTTTCTTTTAAAAACAAGATGGCGAAAGCACTTTTCTCTATACTGCATCTTAGGCCCTTGACTTGGCCTAGGACAATATATTGAGTCTTCACGTCCCTAACCTAACCTTTGCTAGTACCTCTGAGTTAAAAAGAAAGAATTAGCAAATAGTCCAATCACTTTCAATCATATTTTAAAGCCATTGGTATGCGGCCAGAAATAAGAACACTTCTGGCTCACGACATTTGACCATCGTGCCATGCACAGTCTCACACATAAAACCCACAGGACATAAACTACAAGATGACCTGTAGGATTTTATGAACTAGGGGAACCAACCCAATTTAAAATTGCAACATTCTTTCTTTTTAGAAACAAGATGGCGAAAGCACTTTTCTCTATACTGCATCTTAGGCCTTGACTTGGCCTAGGACAATATATTGAAGTCTTCACTCCCTAACCTAACCTTTGCTAGTACCTCTGAGTTAAAAAGAAAGAATTAGCAAATAGTCCAATCACTTTCAATCATATTTTAAAGCCATTGGTATGCGGCCAGAAATAAGAACACTTCTTCTGGCTCACGAAATTTGACCATCGTGCCATGCACAGTCTCACACATAAAACCCACAGGACATAAACTACAAGATGACCTGTAGGATTTTATGAACTAGGGGAACCAACCCAATTTAAAATTGCAACATTCTTTCTTTTTAAAAACAAGATGGCGAAAGCACTTTTCTCTATACTGCATCTTAGGCCTTGACTTGGCCTAGGACAATATATTGAAGTCTTCACTCCCTAACCTAACCTTTGCTAGTACCTCTGAGTTAAAAAGAAAGAATTAGCAAATAGTCCAATCACTTTCAATCATATTTTAAAGCCATTGGTATGCGGCCAGAAATAAGAACACTTCTGGCTCACGAAATTTGACCATCGTGCCATGCACAGTCTCACACATAAAACCCACAGGACATAAACTACAAGATGACCTGTAGGATTTTATGAACTAGGGGAACCAACCCAATTTAAAATTGCAACATTCTTTCTTTTTAAAAACAAGATGGCGAAAGCACTTTTCTCTATACTGCATCTTAGGCCTTGACTTGGCCTAGGACAATATATTGAAGTCTTCACTCCCTAACCTAACCTTTGCTAGTACCTCTGAGTTAAAAAGAAAGAATTAGCAAATAGTCCAATCACTTTCAATCATATTTTAAAGCCATTGGTATGCGGCCAGAAATAAGAACACTTCTGGCTCACGAAATTTGACCATCGTGCCATGCACAGTCTCACACATAAAACCCACAGGACATAAACTACAAGATGACCTGTAGGATTTTATGAACTAGGGGAACCAACCCAATTTAAAATTGCAACATTCTTTCTTTTTAAAAACAAGATGGCGAAAGCACTTTTCTCTATACTGCATCTTAGGCCTTGACTTGGCCTAGGACAATATATTGAAGTCTTCACTCCCTAACCTAACCTTTGCTAGTACCTCTGAGTTAAAAAGAAAGAATTAGCAAATAGTCCAATCACTTTCAATCATATTTTAAAGCCATTGGTATGCGGCCAGAAATAAGAACACTTCTGGCTCACGAAATTTGACCATCGTGCCATGCACAGTCTCACACATAAAACCCACAGGACATAAACTACAAGATGACCTGTAGGATTTTATGAACTAGGGGAACCAACCCAATTTAAAATTGCAACATTCTTTCTTTTTAAAAACAAGATGGCGAAAGCACTTTTCTCTATACTGCATCTTAGGCCTTGACTTGGCCTAGGACAATATATTGAAGTCTTCACTCCCTAACCTAACCTTTGCTAGTACCTCTGAGTTAAAAAGAAAGAATTAGCAAATAGTCCAATCACTTTCAATCATATTTTAAAGCCATTGGTATGCGGCCAGAAATAAGAACACTTCTGGCTCACGAAATTTGACCATCGTGCCATGCACAGTCTCACACATAAAACCCACAGGACATAAACTACAAGATGACCTGTAGGATTTTATGAACTAGGGGAACCAACCCAATTTAAAATTGCAACATTCTTTCTTTTTAAAAACAAGATGGCGAAAGCACTTTTCTCTATACTGCATCTTAGGCCTTGACTTGGCCTAGGACAATATATTGAAGTCTTCACTGCCCTAACCTAACCTTTGCTAGTACCTCTGAGTTAAAAAGAAAGAATTAGCAAATAGTCCAATCACTTTCAATCATATTTTAAAGCCATTGGTATGCGGCCAGAAATAAGAACACTTCTGGCTCACGAAATTTGACCATCGTGCCATGCACAGTCTCACACATAAAACCCACAGGACATAAACTACAAGATGACCTGTAGGATTTTATGAACTAGGGGAACCAACCCAATTTAAAATTGCAACATTCTTTCTTTTTAAAAACAAGATGGCGAAAGCACTTTTCTCTATACTGCATCTTAGGCCTTGACTTGGCCTAGGACAATATATTGAAGTCTTCACTCCCTAACCTAACCTTTGCTAGTACCTCTGAGTTAAAAAGAAAGAATTAGCAAATAGTCCAATCACTTTCAATCATATTTTAAAGCCATTGGTATGCGGCCAGAAATAAGAACACTTCTGGCTCACGAAATTTGACCATCGTGCCATGCACAGTCTCACACATAAAACCCACAGGACATAAACTACAAGATGACCTGTAGGATTTTATGAACTAGGGGAACCAACCCAATTTAAAATTGCAACATTCTTTCTTTTTAAAAACAAGATGGCGAAAGCACTTTTCTCTATACTGCATCTTAGGCCTTGACTTGGCCTAGGACAATATATTGAAGTCTTCACTCCCTAACCTAGACCTTTGCTAGTACCTCTGAGTTAAAAAGAAAGAATTAGCAAATAGTCCAATCACTTTCAATCATATTTTAAAGCCATTGGTATGCGGCCAGAAATAAGAACACTTCTGGCTCACGAAATTTGACCATCGTGCCATGCACAGTCTCACACATAAAACCCACAGGACATAAACTACAAGATGACCTGTAGGATTTTATGAACTAGGGGAACCAACCCAATTTAAAATTGCAACATTCTTTCTTTTAAAAACAAGATGGCGAAAGCACTTTTCTCTAGTACTGCATCTTAGCCTTGACTTGGCCTAGGACAATATATTGAAGTCTTCACTCCCTAACCTAACCTTTGCTAGTACCTCTGAGTTAAAAAGAAAGAATTAGCAAATAGTCCAATCACTTTCAATCATATTTTAAAGCCATTGGTATGCGGCCAGAAATAAGAACACTTCTGGCTCACGAAATTTGACCATCGTGCCATGCACAGTCTCACACATAAAACCCACAGGACATAAACTACAAGATGACCTGTAGGATTTTATGAACTAGGGGAACCAACCCAATTTAAAATTGCAACATTCTTTCTTTTTAAAAACAAGATGGCGAAAGCACTTTTCTCTATACTGCATCTTAGGCCTTGACTTGGCCTAGGGACAATATATTGAAGTCTTCACTCCCTAACCTAACCTTTGCTAGTACCTCTGAGTTAAAAAGAAAGAATTAGCAAATAGTCCAATCACTTTCAATCATATTTTAAAGCCATTGGTATGCGGCAGAAATAAGAACACTTCTGGCTCACGAAATTTGACCATCGTGCCATGCACAGTCTCACACATAAAACCCACAGGACATAAACTACAAGATGACCTGTAGGATTTTATGAACTAGGGGGAACCAACCCAATTTAAAATTGCAACATTCTTTCTTTTTAAAAACAAGATGGCGAAAGCACTTTTCTCTATACTGCATCTTAGGCCTTGACTTGGCCTAGGACAATATATTGAAGTCTTCACGTCCCTAACCTAACCTTTGCTAGTACCGTCTGAGTTAAAAGAAAGAATTAGCAAATAGTCCAATCACTTTCAATCATATTTTAAAGCCATTGGTATGCGGCCAGAAATAAGAACACTTCTGGCTCACGACATTTGACCATCGTGCCATGCACAGTCTCACACATAAAACCCACAGGACATAAACTACAAGATGACCTGTAGGATTTTATGAACTAGGGGAACCAACCCAATTTAAAATTGCAACATTCTTTCTTTTTAAAAACAAGATGGCGAAAGCACTTTTCTCTATACTGCATCTTAGGCCTTGACTTGGCCTAGGACAATATATTGAAGTCTTCACTCCCTAACCTAACCTTTGCTAGTACCGTCTGAGTTAAAAAGAAAGAATTAGCAAATAGTCCAATCACTTTCAATCATATTTTTAAAGCCATTGGTATGCGGCCAGAAATAAGAACACTTCTGGCTCACGACATTTGACCATCGTGCCATGCACAGTCTCACACATAAAACCCACAGGACATAAACTACAAGATGACCTGTAGGATTTATGAACTAGGGGAACCAACCCAATTTAAAATTGCAACATTCTTTCTTTTTAAAAACAAGATGGCGAAAGCACTTTTCTCCTATACTGCATCTTAGGCCTTGGACTTGGCCTAGGACAATATATTGAAGTCTTCACTCCCTAACCTAACCTTTGCTAGTACCTCTGAGTTAAAAAGAAAGAATTAGCAAATAGTCCAATCACTTTCAATCATATTTTAAAGCCATTGGTATGCGGCCAGAAATAAGAACACTTCTGGCTCACGACATTTGACCATCGTGCCATGCACAGTCTCACACATAAAACCCACAGGACATAAACTACAAGATGACCTGTAGGATTTTATGAACTAGGGGAACCAACCCAATTTAAAATTGCAACATTCTTTCTTTTTAAAAACAAGATGGCGAAAGCACTTTTCTCTATACTGCATCTTAGGCCTTGACTTGGCCTAGGACAATATATTGAAGTCTTCACTCCCTAACCTAACCTTTGCTAGTACCTCTGAGTTAAAAAGAAAGAATTAGCAAATAGTCCAATCACTGTTCAATCATATTTTAAAGCCATTGGTATGCGGCCAGAAATAAGAACACTTCTGGCTCACGACATTTGACCATCGTGCCATGCACAGTCTCACACATAAAACCCACAGGACATAAACTACAAGATGACCTGTAGGATTTTATGAACTAGGGAACCAACCCAATTTAAAAATTGCAACATTCTTTCTTTTAAAAACAAGATGGCGAAAGCACTTTTCTCTATACTGCATCTTAGGCCTTGACTTGGCCTAGGACAATATATTGAAGTCTTCACTCCCTACACCTAACCTTTGCTAGTACCTCTGAGTTAAAAAGAAAGAATTAGCAAATAGTCCAATCACTTTCAATCATATTTTAAAGCCCATTGGTATGCGGCCAGAAATAAGAACACTTCTGGCTCACGAAATTTGACCATCGTGCCATTGCACAGTCTCACGACATAAAACCCACAGGACATAAACTACAAGATGACCTGTAGGATTTTATGAACTAGGGGAACCAACCCAATTTAAAATTGCAACATTCTTTCCTTTTAAAAACAAGATGGCGAAAGCACTTTTTCTCTATACTGCATCTTAGGCCTTGACTTGGCCTAGGACAATATATTGAAGTCTTCACTCCCTAACCTAACCTTTGCTAGTACCTCTGAGTTAAAAAGAAAGAATTAGCAAATAGTCCAATCACTTTCAATCATATTTTAAAGCCATTGGTATGCGGCCAGAAATAAGAACACTTCTGGCTCACGAAATTTGACCATCCGTGCCATGCACAGTCTCGACACATAAAACCCACAGGACATAAACTACAAGAAGACCTGTAGGATTTTATGAACTAGGGGAACCAACCCAATTGTAAAATTGCAACATTCTTTCTTTTTAAAAACAAGATGGCGGAAAGCACTGTTTCTCTATACTGCATCTTAGGCCTTGACTTGGCCTAGGACAATATATTGAAGTCTTCACTCCCTAACCTAACCTTTGCTAGTACCGTCTGAGTTAAAAAGAAAGAATTAGCAAATAGTCCAATCACTTTCAATCATATTTTAAAGCCATTGGTATGCGGCCAGAAATAAGAACACTTCTGGCTCACGACATTTGACCATCGTGCCATGCACAGTCTCACACATAAAACCCACAGGACATAAACTACAAGATGACCTGTAGGATTTTATGAACTAGGGGAACCAACCCAATTTAAAATTGCAACATTCTTTCTTTTTAAAAACAAGATGGCGAAAGCACTTTTCTCTATACTGCATCTTAGGCCTTGACTTGGCCTAGGACAATATATTGAAGTCTTCACTCCCTAACCTAACCTTTGCTAGTACCTCTGAGTTAAAAAGAAAGAATTAGCAAATAGTCCAATCACTTTCAATCATATTTTAAAGCCATTGGTATGCGGCCAGAAATAAGAACACTTCTGGCTCACGACATTTGACCATCGTGCCATGCACAGTCTCACACATAAAACCCACAGGACATAAACTACAAGATGACCTGTAGGGATTTTATGAACTAGGGGAACCAACCCAATTTAAAATTGCAACATTCTTTCTTTTTAAAAACAAGATGGCGAAAGCACTTTTCTCTATACTGCATCTTAGGCCTTGACTTGGCCTAGGACAATATATTGAAGTCTTCACGTCCCTAGACCTGAACCTTTGCTAGTACCTCTGAGTTAATAAGAAAGAATTAGCAAATAGTCCAATCACTTTCAATCATATTTTAAAGCCATTGGTATGCGGCCAGAAATAAGAACACTTCTGGCTCACGACATTTGACCATCGTGCCATGCACAGTCTCACACATAAAACCCACAGGACATAAACTACAAGATGACCTGTAGGATTTTATGAACTAGGGGAACCAACCCAATTTAAAATTGCAACATTCTTTCTTTTTAAAAACAAGATGGCGAAAGCACTTTTCTCTATACTGCATCTTAGGCCTTGACTTGGCCTAGGACAATATATTGAAGTCTTCACTCCCTAACCTAACCTTTGCTAGTACCTCTGAGTTAAAAAGAAAGAATTAGCAAATAGTCCAATCACTTTCAATTCATATTTTAAAGCCATTGGTATGCGGCCAGAAATAAGAACACTTCTGGCTCACGACATTTGACCATCGTGCCATGCACAGTCTCACACATAAAACCCACAGGACATAAACTACAAGATGACCTGTAGGATTTTATGAACTAGGGGAACCAACCCAATTTAAAATTGCAACATTCTTTCTTTTTAAAGAAACAAGATGGCGAAAGCACTTTTCTCTATACTGCATCTTAGGCCTTGACTTGGCCTAGGACAATATATTGAAGTCTTCACTCCCTAACCTAACCTTTGCTAGTACCGTCTGAGTTAAAAAGAAAGAATTAGCAAATAGTCCAATCACTTTCAATCATATTTTAAAGCCATTGGTATGCGGCCAGAAAGTAAGAACACTTCTGGCTCACGACATTTGACCATCGTGCCATGCACAGTCTCACACATAAAACCCACAGGACATAAACTACAAGATGACCTGTAGGATTTTATGAACTAGGGGAACCAACCCAATTTAAAATTGCAACATTCTTTCTTTTTAAAAACAAGATGGCGAAAGCACTTTTCTCTATACTGCATCTTAGGCCTTGACTTGGCCTAGGACAATATATTGAAGTCTTCACTCCCTAACCTAACCTTTGCTAGTACCTCTGAGTTAAAAAGAAAGAATTAGCAAATAGTCAATCACTTTCAATCATATTTTAAAGCCATTGGTATGCGGCCAGAAATAAGAACACTTCTGGCTCACGACATTTGACCATCGTGCCATGCACAGTCTCACACATAAAACCCACAGGACATAAACTACAAGATGACCTGTAGGATTTTATGAACTAGGGGAACCAACCCAATTTAAAATTGCAACATTCTTTCTTTTTAAAAACAAGATGGCGAAAGCACTTTTCTCTATACTGCATCTTAGGCCTTGACTTGGCCTAGGACAATATATTGAAGTCTTCACTCCCTAACCTAACCTTTGCTAGTACCTCTGAGTTAAAAAGAAAGAATTAGCAAATAGTCCAATCACTTTCAATCATATTTTAAAGCCATTGGTATGCGGCCAGAAATAAGAACACTTCTGGCTCACGAAATTTGACCATCGTGCCATGCACAGTCTCACACATAAAACCCACAGGACATAAACTACAAGATGACCTGTAGGATTTTATGAACTAGGGGAACCAACCCAATTTAAAATTGCAACATTCTTTCTTTTTAAAAACAAGATGGCGAAAGCACTTTTCTCTATACTGCATCTTAGGCCTTGACTTGGCCTAGGACAATATATTGAAGTCTTCACTCCCTAACCTAACCTTTGCTAGTACCTCTGAGTTAATAAGAAAGAATTAGCAAATAGTCCAATCACTTTCAATCATATTTTAAAGCCATTGGTATGCGGCCAGAAATAAGAACACTTCTGGCTCACGACATTTGACCATCGTGCCATGCACAGTCTCACACATAAAACCCACAGGACATAAACTACAAGATGACCTGTAGGATTTTATGAACTAGGGGAACCAACCCAATTTAAAATTGCAACATTCTTTCTTTTTAAAAACAAGATGGCGAAAGCACTTTTCTCTATACTGCATCTTAGGCCTTGACTTGGCCTAGGACAATATATTGAAGTCTTCACTCCCTAACCTAACCTTTGCTAGTACCTCTGAGTTAAAAAGAAAGAATTAGCAAATAGTCCAATCACTTTCAATCATATTTTAAAGCCATTGGTATGCGGCCAGAAATAAGAACACTTCTGGCTCACGACATTTGACCATCGTGCCATGCACAGTCTCACACATAAAACCCACAGGACATAAACTACAAGATGACCTGTAGGATTTTATGAACTAGGGGAACCAACCCAATTTAAAATTGCAACATTCTTTCTTTTTAAAAACAAGATGGCGAAAGCACTTTTCTCTATACTGCATCTTAGGCCTTGACTTGGCCTAGGACAATATATTGAAGTCTTCACTCCCTAACCTAACCTTTGCTAGTACCTCTGAGTTAAAAAGAAAGAATTAGCAAATAGTCCAATCACTTTCAATCATATTTTAAAGCCATTGGTATGCGGCCAGAAATAAGAACACTTCTGGCTCACGACATTTGACCATCGTGCCATGCACAGTCTCACACATAAAACCCACAGGACATAAACTACAAGATGACCTGTAGGATTTTATGAACTAGGGGAACCAACCCAATTTAAAATTGCAACATTCTTTCTTTTTAAAAACAAGATGGCGAAAGCACTTTTCTCTATACTGCATCTTAGGCCTTGACTTGGCCTAGGACAATATATTGAAGTCTTCACTCCCTAACCTAGCCTTTGCTAGTACCTCTGAGTTAAAAAGAAAGAATTAGCAAATAGTCCAATCACTTTCAATCATATTTTAAAGCCATTGGTATGCGGCCAGAAATAAGAACACTTCTGGCTCACGAAATTTGACCATCGTGCCATGCACAGTCTCACACATAAAACCCACAGGACATAAACTACAAGATGACCTGTAGGATTTTATGAACTAGGGGAACCAACCCAATTTAAAATTGCAACATTCTTTCTTTTTAAAAACAAGATGGCGAAAGCACTTGTCTCTATACTGCATCTTAGGCCTTGACTTGGCCTAGGACAATATATTGAAGTCTTCACTCCCTAACCTAACCTTTGCTAGTACCTCTGAGTTAAAAAGAAAGAATTAGCAAATAGTCCAATCACTTTCAATCATATTTTAAAGCCATTGGTATGCGGCCAGAAATAAGAACACTTCTGGCTCACGAAATTTGACCATCGTGCCATGCACAGTCTCACACATAAAACCCACAGGACATAAACTACAAGATGACCTGTAGGATTTTATGAACTAGGGGAACCAACCCAATTTAAAATTGCAACATTCTTTCTTTTTAAAAACAAGATGGCGAAAGCACTTGTCTCTATACTGCATCTTAGGCCTTGACTTGGCCTAGGACAATATATTGAAGTCTTCACTCCCTAACCTAACCTTTGCTAGTACCTCTGAGTTAAAAAGAAAGAATTAGCAAATAGTCCAATCACTTTCAATCATATTTTAAAGCCATTGGTATGCGGCCAGAAATAAGAACACTTCTGGCTCACGAAATTTGACCATCGTGCCATGCACAGTCTCACACATAAAACCCACAGGACATAAACTACAAGATGACCTGTAGGATTTTATGAACTAGGGGAACCAACCCAATTTAAAATTGCAACATTCTTTCTTTTTAAAAACAAGATGGCGAAAGCACTTTTCTCTATACTGCATCTTAGGCCTTGACTTGGCCTAGGACAATATATTGAAGTCTTCACTCCCTAACCTAACCTTTGCTAGTACCTCTGAGTTAAAAAGAAAGAATTAGCAAATAGTCCAATCACTTTCAATCATATTTTAAAGCCATTGGTATGCGGCCAGAAATAAGAACACTTCTGGCTTACGAAATTTGACCATCGTGCCATGCACAGTCTCACACATAAAACCCACAGGACATAAACTACAAGATGACCTGTAGGATTTTATGAACTAGGGGAACCAACCCAATTTAAAATTGCAACATTCTTTCTTTTTAAAAACAAGATGGCGAAAGCACTTTTCTCTATACTGCATCTTAGGCCTTGACTTGGCCTCGGACAATATATTGAAGTCTTCACTCCCTAACCTAACCTTTGCTAGTACCTCTGAGTTAAAAAGAAAGAATTAGCAAATAGTCCAATCACTTTCAATCATATTTTAAAGCCATTGGTATGCGGCCAGAAATAAGAACACTTCTGGCTCACGAAATTTGACCGTCGTGCCATGCACAGTCTCACACATAAAACCCACAGGACATAAACTACAAGATGACCTGTAGGATTTTATGAACTAGGGGAACCAACCCAATTTAAAATTGCAACATTCTTTCTTTTTAAAAACAAGATGGCGAAAGCACTTGTCTCTATACTGCATCTTAGGCCTTGACTTGGCCTAGGACAATATATTGAAGTCTTCACTCCCTAACCTAACCTTTGCTAGTACCTCTGAGTTAAAAAGAAAGAATTAGCAAATAGTCCAATCACTTTCAATGATATTTTAAAGCCATTGGTATGCGGCCAGAAATAAGAACACTTCTGGCTCACGAAATTTGACCATCGTGCCATGCACAGTCTCACACATAAAACCCACAGGACATAAACTACAAGATGACCTGTAGGATTTTATGAACTAGGGGAACCAACCCAATTTAAAATTGCAACATTCTTTCTTTTTAAAAACAAGATGGCGAAAGCACTTTTCTCTATACTGCATCTTAGGCCTTGACTTGGCCTAGGACAATATATTGAAGTCTTCACTCCCTAACCTAACCTTTGCTAGTACCTCTGAGTTAAAAAGAAAGAATTAGCAAATAGTCCAATCACTTTCAATCATATTTTAAAGCCATTGGTATGCGGCCAGAAATAAGAACACTTCTGGCTCACGAAATTTGACCATCGTGCCATGCACAGTCTCACACATAAAACCCACAGGACATAAACTACAAGATGACCTGTAGGATTTTATGAACTAGGGGAACCAACCCAATTTAAAATTGCAACATTCTTTCTTTTTAAAAACAAGATGGCGAAAGCACTTTTCTCTATACTGCATCTTAGGCCTTGACTTGGCCTAGGACAATATATTGAAGTCTTCACTCCCTAACCTAACCTTTGCTAGTACCTCTGAGTTAAAAAGAAAGAATTAGCAAATAGTCCAATCACTTTCAATCATATTTTAAAGCCATTGGTATGCGGCCAGAAATAAGAACACTTCTGGCTCACGAAATTTGACCATCGTGCCATGCACAGTCTCACACATAAAACCCACAGGACATAAACTACAAGATGACCTGTAGGATTTTATGAACTAGGGGAACCAACCCAATTTAAAATTGCAACATTCTTTCTTTTTAAAAACAAGATGGCGAAAGCACTTTTCTCTATACTGCATCTTAGGCCTTGACTTGGCCTAGGACAATATATTGAAGTCTTCACTCCCTAACCTAACCTTTGCTAGTACCTCTGAGTTAAAAAGAAAGAATTAGCAAATAGTCCAATCACTTTCAATCATATTTTAAAGCCATTGGTATGCGGCCAGAAATAAGAACACTTCTGGCTCACGAAATTTGACCATCGTGCCATGCACAGTCTCACACATAAAACCCACAGGACATAAACTACAAGATGACCTGTAGGATTTTATGAACTAGGGGAACCAACCCAATTTAAAATTGCAACATTCTTTCTTTTTAAAAACAAGATGGCGAAAGCACTTTTCTCTATACTGCATCTTAGGCCTTGACTTGGCCTAGGACAATATATTGAAGTCTTCACTCCCTAACCTAACCTTTGCTAGTACCTCTGAGTTAAAAAGAAAGAATTAGCAAATAGTCCAATCACTTTCAATCATATTTTAAAGCCATTGGTATGCGGCCAGAAATAAGAACACTTCTGGCTCACGACATTTGACCATCGTGCCATGCACAGTCTCACACATAAAACCCACAGGACATAAACTACAAGATGACCTGTAGGATTTTATGAACTAGGGGAACCAACCCAATTTAAAATTGCAACATTCTTTCTTTTTAAAAACAAGATGGCGAAAGCACTTTTCTCTATACTGCATCTTAGGCCTTGACTTGGCCTAGGACAATATATTGAAGTCTTCACTCCCTAACCTAACCTTTGCTAGTACCTCTGAGTTAAAAAGAAAGAATTAGCAAATAGTCCAATCACTTTCAATCATATTTTAAAGCCATTGGTATGCGGCCAGAAATAAGAACACTTCTGGCTCACGAAATTTGACCATCGTGCCATGCACAGTCTCACACATAAAACCCACAGGACATAAACTACAAGATGACCTGTAGGATTTTATGAACTAGGGGAACCAACCCAATTTAAAATTGCAACATTCTTTCTTTTTAAAAACAAGATGGCGAAAGCACTTTTTTCTATACTGCATCTTAGGCCTTGACTTGGCCTAGGACAATATATTGAAGTCTTCACTCCCTAACCTAACCTTTGCTAGTACCTCTGAGTTAAAAAGAAAGAATTAGCAAATAGTCCAATCACTTTCAATCATATTTTAAAGCCATTGGTATGCGGCCAGAAATAAGAACACTTCTGGCTCACGAAATTTGACCATCGTGCCATGCACAGTCTCACACATAAAACCCACAGGACATAAACTACAAGATGACCTGTAGGATTTTATGAACTAGGGGAACCAACCCAATTTAAAATTGCAACATTCTTTCTTTTTAAAAACAAGATGGCGAAAGCACTTTTCTCTATACTGCATCTTAGGCCTTGACTTGGCCTAGGACAATATATTGAAGTCTTCACTCCCTAACCTAACCTTTGCTAGTACCTCTGAGTTAAAAAGAAAGAATTAGCAAATAGTCCAATCACTTTCAATCATATTTTAAAGCCATTGGTATGCGGCCAGAAATAAGAACACTTCTGGCTCACGACATTTGACCATCGTGCCATGCACAGTCTCACACATAAAACCCACAGGACATAAACTACAAGATGACCTGTAGGATTTTATGAACTAGGGGAACCAACCCAATTTAAAATTGCAACATTCTTTCTTTTTAAAAACAAGATGGCGAAAGCACTTTTCTCTATACTGCATCTTAGGCCTTGACTTGGCCTAGGACAATATATTGAAGTCTTCACTCCCTAACATAACCTTTGCTAGTACCTCTGAGTTAAAAAGAAAGAATTAGCAAATAGTCCAATCACTTTCAATCATATTTTAAAGCCATTGGTATGCGGCCAGAAATAAGAACACTTCTGGCTCACGAAATTTGACCATCGTGCCATGCACAGTCTCACACATAAAACCCACAGGACATAAACTACAAGATGACCTGTAGGATTTTATGAACTAGGGGAACCAACCCAATTTAAAATTGCAACCTTCTTTCTTTTTAAAAACAAGATGGCGAAAGCACTTTTTTCTATACTGCATCTTAGGCCTTGACTTGGCCTAGGACAATATATTGAAGTCTTCACTCCCTAACCTAACCTTTGCTAGTACCTCTGAGTTAAAAAGAAAGAATTAGCAAATAGTCCAATCACTTTCAATCATATTTTAAAGCCATTGGTATGCGGCCAGAAATAAGAACACTTCTGGCTCACGAAATTTGACCATCGTGCCATGCACAGTCTCACACATAAAACCCACAGGACATAAACTACAAGATGACCTGTAGGATTTTATGAACTAGGGGAACCAACCCAATTTAAAATTGCAACATTCTTTCTTTTTAAAAACAAGATGGCGAAAGCACTTTTCTCTATACTGCATCTTAGGCCTTGACTTGGCCTAGGACAATATATTGAAGTCTTCACTCCCTAACCTAACCTTTGCTAGTACCTCTGAGTTAAAAAGAAAGAATTAGCAAATAGTCCAATCACTTTCAATCATATTTTAAAGCCATTGGTATGCGGCCAGAAATAAGAACACTTCTGGCTCACGAAATTTGACCATCGTGCCATGCACAGTCTCACACATAAAACCCACAGGACATAAACTACAAGATGACCTGTAGGATTTTATGAACTAGGGGAACCAACCCAATTTAAAATTGCAACATTCTTTCTTTTTAAAAACAAGATGGCGAAAGCACTTTTTTCTATACTGCATCTTAGGCCTTGACTTGGCCTAGGACAATATATTGAAGAGTTCACTCCCTAACCTAACCTTTGCTAGTACCTCTGAGTTAAAAAGAAAGAATTAGCAAATAGTCCAATCACTTTCAATCATATTTTAAAGCCATTGGTATGCGGCCAGAAATAAGAACACTTCTGGCTCACGAAATTTGACCATCGTGCCATGCACAGTCTCACACATAAAACCCACAGGACATAAACTACAAGATGACCTGTAGGATTTTATGAACTAGGGGAACCAACCCAATTTAAAATTGCAACATTCTTTCTTTTTAAAAACAAGATGGCGAAAGCACTTTTCTCTATACTGCATCTTAGGCCTTGACTTGGCCTAGGACAATATATTGAAGTCTTCACTCCCTAACCTAACCTTTGCTAGTACCTCTGAGTTAAAAAGAAAGAATTAGCAAATAGTCCAATCACTTTCAATCATATTTTAAAGCCATTGGTATGCGGCCAGAAATAAGAACACTTCTGGCTCACGAAATTTGACCATCGTGCCATGCACAGTCTCACACATAAAACCCACAGGACATAAACTACAAGATGACCTGTAGGATTTTATGAACTAGGGGAACCAACCCAATTTAAAATTGCAACATTCTTTCTTTTTAAAAACAAGATGGCGAAAGCACTTTTTTCTATACTGCATCTTAGGCCTTGACTTGGCCTAGGACAATATATTGAAGAGTTCACTCCCTAACCTAACCTTTGCTAGTACCTCTGAGTTAAAAAGAAAGAATTAGCAAATAGTCCAATCACTTTCAATCATATTTTAAAGCCATTGGTATGCGGCCAGAAATAAGAACACTTCTGGCTCACGAAATTTGACCATCGTGCCATGCACAGTCTCACACATAAAACCCACAGGACATAAACTACAAGATGACCTGTAGGATTTTATGAACTAGGGGAACCAACCCAATTTAAAATTGCAACATTCTTTCTTTTTAAAAACAAGATGGCGAAAGCACTTTTCTCTATACTGCATCTTAGGCCTTGACTTGGCCTAGGACAATATATTGAAGTCTTCACTCCCTAACCTAACCTTTGCTAGTACCTCTGAGTTAAAAAGAAAGAATTAGCAAATAGTCCAATCACTTTCAATCATATTTTAAAGCCATTGGTATGCGGCCAGAAATAAGAACACTTCTGGCTCACGAAATTTGACCATCGTGCCATGCACAGTCTCACACATAAAACCCACAGGACATAAACTACAAGATGACCTGTAGGATTTTATGAACTAGGGGAACCAACCCAATTTAAAATTGCAACATTCTTTCTTTTTAAAAACAAGATGGCGAAAGCACTTTTTTCTATACTGCATCTTAGGCCTTGACTTGGCCTAGGACAATATATTGAAGAGTTCACTCCCTAACCTAACCTTTGCTAGTACCTCTGAGTTAAAAAGAAAGAATTAGCAAATAGTCCAATCACTTTCAATCATATTTTAAAGCCATTGGTATGCGGCCAGAAATAAGAACACTTCTGGCTCACGAAATTTGACCATCGTGCCATGCACAGTCTCACACATAAAACCCACAGGACATAAACTACAAGATGACCTGTAGGATTTTATGAACTAGGGGAACCAACCCAATTTAAAATTGCAACATTCTTTCTTTTTAAAAACAAGATGGCGAAAGCACTTTTCTCTATACTGCATCTTAGGCCTTGACTTGGCCTAGGACAATATATTGAAGTCTTCACTCCCTAACCTAACCTTTGCTAGTACCTCTGAGTTAAAAAGAAAGAATTAGCAAATAGTCCAATCACTTTCAATCATATTTTAAAGCCATTGGTATGCGGCCAGAAATAAGAACACTTCTGGCTCACGAAATTTGACCATCGTGCCATGCACAGTCTCACACATAAAACCCACAGGACATAAACTACAAGATGACCTGTAGGATTTTATGAACTAGGGGAACCAACCCAATTTAAAATTGCAACATTCTTTCTTTTTAAAAACAAGATGGCGAAAGCACTTTTTTCTATACTGCATCTTAGGCCTTGACTTGGCCTAGGACAATATATTGAAGAGTTCACTCCCTAACCTAACCTTTGCTAGTACCTCTGAGTTAAAAAGAAAGAATTAGCAAATAGTCCAATCACTTTCAATCATATTTTAAAGCCATTGGTATGCGGCCAGAAATAAGAACACTTCTGGCTCACGAAATTTGACCATCGTGCCATGCACAGTCTCACACATAAAACCCACAGGACATAAACTACAAGATGACCTGTAGGATTTTATGAACTAGGGGAACCAACCCAATTTAAAATTGCAACATTCTTTCTTTTTAAAAACAAGATGGCGAAAGCACTTTTCTCTATACTGCATCTTAGGCCTTGACTTGGCCTAGGACAATATATTGAAGTCTTCACTCCCTAACCTAACCTTTGCTAGTACCTCTGAGTTAAAAAGAATGAATTAGCAAATAGTCCAATCACTTTCAATCATATTTTAAAGCCATTGGTATGCGGCCAGAAATAAGAACACTTCTGGCTCACGAAATTTGACCATCGTGCCATGCACAGTCTCACACATAAAACCCACAGGACATAAACTACAAGATGACCTGTAGGATTTTATGAACTAGGGGAACCAACCCAATTTAAAATTGCAACATTCTTTCTTTTTAAAAACAAGATGGCGAAAGCACTTTTCTCTATACTGCATCTTAGGCCTTGACTTGGCCTAGGACAATATATTGAAGTCTTCACTCCCTAACCTAACCTTTGCTAGTACCTCTGAGTTAAAAAGAAAGAATTAGCAAATAGTCCAATCACTTTCAATCATATTTTAAAGCCATTGGTATGCGGCCAGAAATAAGAACACTTCTGGCTCACGAAATTTGACCGTCGTGCCATGCACAGTCTCACACATAAAACCCACAGGACATAAACTACAAGATGACCTGTAGGATTTTATGAACTAGGGGAACCAACCCAATTTAAAATTGCAACATTCTTTCTTTTTAAAAACAAGATGGCGAAAGCACTTGTCTCTATACTGCATCTTAGGCCTTGACTTGGCCTAGGACAATATATTGAAGTCTTCACTCCCTAACCTAACCTTTGCTAGTACCTCTGAGTTAAAAAGAAAGAATTAGCAAATAGTCCAATCACTTTCAATCATATTTTAAAGCCATTGGTATGCGGCCAGAAATAAGAACACTTCTGGCTCACGAAATTTGACCATCGTGCCATGCACAGTCTCACACATAAAACCCACAGGACATAAACTACAAGATGACCTGTAGGATTTTATGAACTAGGGGAACCAACCCAATTTAAAATTGCAACATTCTTTCTTTTTAAAAACAAGATGGCGAAAGCACTTTTCTCTATACTGCATCTTAGGCCTTGACTTGGCCTAGGACAATATATTGAAGTCTTCACTCCCTAACCTAACCTTTGCTAGTACCTCTGAGTTAAAAAGAAAGAATTAGCAAATAGTCCAATCACTTTCAATCATATTTTAAAGCCATTGGTATGCGGCCAGAAATAAGAACACTTCTGGCTCACGAAATTTGACCATCGTGCCATGCACAGTCTCACACATAAAACCCACAGGACATAAACTACAAGATGACCTGTAGGATTTTATGAACTAGGGGAACCAACCCAATTTAAAATTGCAACATTCTTTCTTTTTAAAAACAAGATGGCGAAAGCACTTTTCTCTATACTGCATCTTAGGCCTTGACTTGGCCTAGGACAATATATTGAAGTCTTCACTCCCTAACCTAACCTTTGCTAGTACCTCTGAGTTAAAAAGAAAGAATTAGCAAATAGTCCAATCACTTTCAATCATATTTTAAAGCCATTGGTATGCGGCCAGAAATAAGAACATTTCTGGCTCACGAAATTTGACCATCGTGCCATGCACAGTCTCACACATAAAACCCACAGGACATAAACTACAAGATGACCTGTAGGATTTTATGAACTAGGGGAACCAACCCAATTTAAAATTGCAACATTCTTTCTTTTTAAAAACAAGATGGCGAAAGCACTTTTCTCTATACTGCATCTTAGGCCTTGACTTGGCCTAGGACAATATATTGAAGTCTTCACTCCCTAACCTAACCTTTGCTAGTACCTCTGAGTTAAAAAGAAAGAATTAGCAAATAGTCCAATCACTTTCAATCATATTTTAAAGCCATTGGTATGCGGCCAGAAATAAGAACACTTCTGGCTCACGAAATTTGACCATCGTGCCATGCACAGTCTCACACATAAAACCCACAGGACATAAACTACAAGATGACCTGTAGGATTTTATGAACTAGGGGAACCAACCCAATTTAAAATTGCAACATTCTTTCTTTTTAAAAACAAGATGGCGAAAGCACTTTTCTCTATACTGCATCTTAGGCCTTGACTTGGCCTAGGACAATATATTGAAGTCTTCACTCCCTAACCTAACCTTTGCTAGTACCTCTGAGTTAAAAAGAAAGAATTAGCAAATAGTCCAATCACTTTCAATCATATTTTAAAGCCATTGGTATGCGGCCAGAAATAAGAACACTTCTGGCTCACGAAATTTGACCGTCGTGCCATGCACAGTCTCACACATAAAACCCACAGGACATAAACTACAAGATGACCTGTAGGATTTTATGAACTAGGGGAACCAACCCAATTTAAAATTGCAACATTCTTTCTTTTTAAAAACAAGATGGCGAAAGCACTTGTCTCTATACTGCATCTTAGGCCTTGACTTGGCCTAGGACAATATATTGAAGTCTTCACTCCCTAACCTAACCTTTGCTAGTACCTCTGAGTTAAAAAGAAAGAATTAGCAAATAGTCCAATCACTTTCAATCATATTTTAAAGCCATTGGTATGCGGCCAGAAATAAGAACACTTCTGGCTCACGAAATTTGACCATCGTGCCATGCACAGTCTCACACATAAAACCCACAGGACATAAACTACAAGATGACCTGTAGGATTTTATGAACTAGGGGAACCAACCCAATTTAAAATTGCAACATTCTTTCTTTTTAAAAACAAGATGGCGAAAGCACTTTTCTCTATACTGCATCTTAGGCCTTGACTTGGCCTAGGACAATATATTGAAGTCTTCACTCCCTAACCTAACCTTTGCTAGTACCTCTGAGTTAAAAAGAAAGAATTAGCAAATAGTCCAATCACTTTCAATCATATTTTAAAGCCATTGGTATGCGGCCAGAAATAAGAACACTTCTGGCTCACGAAATTTGACCGTCGTGCCATGCACAGTCTCACACATAAAACCCACAGGACATAAACTACAAGATGACCTGTAGGATTTTATGAACTAGGGGAACCAACCCAATTTAAAATTGCAACATTCTTTCTTTTTAAAAACAAGATGGCGAAAGCACTTGTCTCTATACTGCATCTTAGGCCTTGACTTGGCCTAGGACAATATATTGAAGTCTTCACTCCCTAACCTAACCTTTGCTAGTACCTCTGAGTTAAAAAGAAAGAATTAGCAAATAGTCCAATCACTTTCAATCATATTTTAAAGCCATTGGTATGCGGCCAGAAATAAGAACACTTCTGGCTCACGAAATTTGACCATCGTGCCATGCACAGTCTCACACATAAAACCCACAGGACATAAACTACAAGATGACCTGTAGGATTTTATGAACTAGGGGAACCAACCCAATTTAAAATTGCAACATTCTTTCTTTTTAAAAACAAGATGGCGAAAGCACTTTTCTCTATACTGCATCTTAGGCCTTGACTTGGCCTAGGACAATATATTGAAGTCTTCACTCCCTAACCTAACCTTTGCTAGTACCTCTGAGTTAAAAAGAAAGAATTAGCAAATAGTCCAATCACTTTCAATCATATTTTAAAGCCATTGGTATGCGGCCAGAAATAAGAACACTTCTGGCTCACGAAATTTGACCGTCGTGCCATGCACAGTCTCACACATAAAACCCACAGGACATAAACTACAAGATGACCTGTAGGATTTTATGAACTAGGGGAACCAACCCAATTTAAAATTGCAACATTCTTTCTTTTTAAAAACAAGATGGCGAAAGCACTTGTCTCTATACTGCATCTTAGGCCTTGACTTGGCCTAGGACAATATATTGAAGTCTTCACTCCCTAACCTAACCTTTGCTAGTACCTCTGAGTTAAAAAGAAAGAATTAGCAAATAGTCCAATCACTTTCAATCATATTTTAAAGCCATTGGTATGCGGCCAGAAATAAGAACACTTCTGGCTCACGAAATTTGACCATCGTGCCATGCACAGTCTCACACATAAAACCCACAGGACATAAACTACAAGATGACCTGTAGGATTTTATGAACTAGGGGAACCAACCCAATTTAAAATTGCAACATTCTTTCTTTTTAAAAACAAGATGGCGAAAGCACTTTTCTCTATACTGCATCTTAGGCCTTGACTTGGCCTAGGACAATATATTGAAGTCTTCACTCCCTAACCTAACCTTTGCTAGTACCTCTGAGTTAAAAAGAAAGAATTAGCAAATAGTCCAATCACTTTCAATCATATTTTAAAGCCATTGGTATGCGGCCAGAAATAAGAACACTTCTGGCTCACGAAATTTGACCGTCGTGCCATGCACAGTCTCACACATAAAACCCACAGGACATAAACTACAAGATGACCTGTAGGATTTTATGAACTAGGGGAACCAACCCAATTTAAAATTGCAACATTCTTTCTTTTTAAAAACAAGATGGCGAAAGCACTTGTCTCTATACTGCATCTTAGGCCTTGACTTGGCCTAGGACAATATATTGAAGTCTTCACTCCCTAACCTAACCTTTGCTAGTACCTCTGAGTTAAAAAGAAAGAATTAGCAAATAGTCCAATCACTTTCAATCATATTTTAAAGCCATTGGTATGCGGCCAGAAATAAGAACACTTCTGGCTCACGAAATTTGACCATCGTGCCATGCACAGTCTCACACATAAAACCCACAGGACATAAACTACAAGATGACCTGTAGGATTTTATGAACTAGGGGAACCAACCCAATTTAAAATTGCAACATTCTTTCTTTTTAAAAACAAGATGGCGAAAGCACTTTTCTCTATACTGCATCTTAGGCCTTGACTTGGCCTAGGACAATATATTGAAGTCTTCACTCCCTAACCTAACCTTTGCTAGTACCTCTGAGTTAAAAAGAAAGAATTAGCAAATAGTCCAATCACTTTCAATCATATTTTAAAGCCATTGGTATGCGGCCAGAAATAAGAACACTTCTGGCTCACGACATTTGACCATCGTGCCATGCACAGTCTCACACATAAAACCCACAGGACATAAACTACAAGATGACCTGTAGGATTTTATGAACTAGGGGAACCAACCCAATTTAAAATTGCAACATTCTTTCTTTTTAAAAACAAGATGGCGAAAGCACTTTTCTCTATACTGCATCTTAGGCCTTGACTTGGCCTAGGACAATATATTGAAGTCTTCACTCCCTAACCTAACCTTTGCTAGTACCTCTGAGTTAAAAAGAAAGAATTAGCAAATAGTCCAATCACTTTCAATCATATTTTAAAGCCATTGGTATGCGGCCAGAAATAAGAACACTTCTGGCTCACGAAATTTGACCATCGTGCCATGCACAGTCTCACACATAAAACCCACAGGACATAAACTACAAGATGACCTGTAGGATTTTATGAACTAGGGGAACCAACCCAATTTAAAATTGCAACATTCTTTCTTTTTAAAAACAAGATGGCGAAAGCACTTTTCTCTATACTGCATCTTAGGCCTTGACTTGGCCTAGGACAATATATTGAAGTCTTCACTCCCTAACCTAACCTTTGCTAGTACCTCTGAGTTAAAAAGAAAGAATTAGCAAATAGTCCAATCACTTTCAATCATATTTTAAAGCCATTGGTATGCGGCCAGAAATAAGAACACTTCTGGCTCACGAAATTTGACCATCGTGCCATGCACAGTCTCACACATAAAACCCACAGTACATAAACTACAAGATGACCTGTAGGATTTTATGAACTAGGGGAACCAACCCAATTTAAAATTGCAACATTCTTTCTTTTTAAAAACAAGATGGCGAAAGCACTTTTCTCTATACTGCATCTTAGGCCTTGACTTGGCCTAGGACAATATATTGAAGTCTTCACTCCCTAACCTAACCTTTGCTAGTACCTCTGAGTTAAAAAGAAAGAATTAGCAAATAGTCCAATCACTTTCAATCATATTTTAAAGCCATTGGTATGCGGCCAGAAATAAGAACACTTCTGGCTCACGAAATTTGACCATCGTGCCATGCACAGTCTCACACATAAAACCCACAGGACATAAACTACAAGATGACCTGTAGGATTTTATGAACTAGGGGAACCAACCCAATTTAAAATTGCAACATTCTTTCTTTTTAAAAACAAGATGGCGAAAGCACTTTTTTCTATACTGCATCTTAGGCCTTGACTTGGCCTAGGACAATATATTGAAGAGTTCACTCCCTAACCTAACCTTTGCTAGTACCTCTGAGTTAAAAAGAAAGAATTAGCAAATAGTCCAATCACTTTCAATCATATTTTAAAGCCATTGGTATGCGGCCAGAAATAAGAACACTTCTGGCTCACGAAATTTGACCATCGTGCCATGCACAGTCTCACACATAAAACCCACAGGACATAAACTACAAGATGACCTGTAGGATTTTATGAACTAGGGGAACCAACCCAATTTAAAATTGCAACATTCTTTCTTTTTAAAAACAAGATGGCGAAAGCACTTTTCTCTATACTGCATCTTAGGCCTTGACTTGGCCTAGGACAATATATTGAAGTCTTCACTCCCTAACCTAACCTTTGCTAGTACCTCTGAGTTAAAAAGAAAGAATTAGCAAATAGTCCAATCACTTTCAATCATATTTTAAAGCCATTGGTATGCGGCCAGAAATAAGAACACTTCTGGCTCACGAAATTTGACCATCGTGCCATGCACAGTCTCACACATAAAACCCACAGGACATAAACTACAAGATGACCTGTAGGATTTTATGAACTAGGGGAACCAACCCAATTTAAAATTGCAACATTCTTTCTTTTTAAAAACAAGATGGCGAAAGCACTTTTCTCTATACTGCATCTTAGGCCTTGACTTGGCCTAGGACAATATATTGAAGTCTTCACTCCCTAACCTAACCTTTGCTAGTACCTCTGAGTTAAAAAGAAAGAATTAGCAAATAGTCCAATCACTTTCAATCATATTTTAAAGCCATTGGTATGCGGCCAGAAATAAGAACACTTCTGGCTCACGAAATTTGACCGTCGTGCCATGCACAGTCTCACACATAAAACCCACAGGACATAAACTACAAGATGACCTGTAGGATTTTATGAACTAGGGGAACCAACCCAATTTAAAATTGCAACATTCTTTCTTTTTAAAAACAAGATGGCGAAAGCACTTGTCTCTATACTGCATCTTAGGCCTTGACTTGGCCTAGGACAATATATTGAAGTCTTCACTCCCTAACCTAACCTTTGCTAGTACCTCTGAGTTAAAAAGAAAGAATTAGCAAATAGTCCAATCACTTTCAATCATATTTTAAAGCCATTGGTATGCGGCCAGAAATAAGAACACTTCTGGCTCACGAAATTTGACCATCGTGCCATGCACAGTCTCACACATAAAACCCACAGGACATAAACTACAAGATGACCTGTAGGATTTTATGAACTAGGGGAACCAACCCAATTTAAAATTGCAACATTCTTTCTTTTTAAAAACAAGATGGCGAAAGCACTTTTCTCTATACTGCATCTTAGGCCTTGACTTGGCCTAGGACAATATATTGAAGTCTTCACTCCCTAACCTAACCTTTGCTAGTACCTCTGAGTTAAAAAGAAAGAATTAGCAAATAGTCCAATCACTTTCAATCATATTTTAAAGCCATTGGTATGCGGCCAGAAATAAGAACACTTCTGGCTCACGAAATTTGACCGTCGTGCCATGCACAGTCTCACACATAAAACCCACAGGACATAAACTACAAGATGACCTGTAGGATTTTATGAACTAGGGGAACCAACCCAATTTAAAATTGCAACATTCTTTCTTTTTAAAAACAAGATGGCGAAAGCACTTGTCTCTATACTGCATCTTAGGCCTTGACTTGGCCTAGGACAATACATTGAAGTCTTCACTCCCTAACCTAACCTTTGCTAGTACCTCTGAGTTAAAAAGAAAGAATTAGCAAATAGTCCAATCACTTTCAATCATATTTTAAAGCCATTGGTATGCGGCCAGAAATAAGAACACTTCTGGCTCACGAAATTTGACCATCGTGCCATGCACAGTCTCACACATAAAACCCACAGGACATAAACTACAAGATGACCTGTAGGATTTTATGAACTAGGGGAACCAACCCAATTTAAAATTGCAACATTCTTTCTTTTTAAAAACAAGATGGCGAAAGCACTTTTCTCTATACTGCATCTTAGGCCTTGACTTGGCCTAGGACAATATATTGAAGTCTTCACTCCCTAACCTAACCTTTGCTAGTACCTCTGAGTTAAAAAGAAAGAATTAGCAAATAGTCCAATCACTTTCAATCATATTTTAAAGCCATTGGTATGCGGCCAGAAATAAGAACACTTCTGGCTCACGACATTTGACCATCGTGCCATGCACAGTCTCACACATAAAACCCACAGGACATAAACTACAAGATGACCTGTAGGATTTTATGAACTAGGGGAACCAACCCAATTTAAAATTGCAACATTCTTTCTTTTTAAAAACAAGATGGCGAAAGCACTTTTCTCTATACTGCATCTTAGGCCTTGACTTGGCCTAGGACAATATATTGAAGTCTTCACTCCCTAACCTAACCTTTGCTAGTACCTCTGAGTTAAAAAGAAAGAATTAGCAAATAGTCCAATCACTTTCAATCATATTTTAAAGCCATTGGTATGCGGCCAGAAATAAGAACACTTCTGGCTCACGAAATTTGACCATCGTGCCATGCACAGTCTCACACATAAAACCCACAGGACATAAACTACAAGATGACCTGTAGGATTTTATGAACTAGGGGAACCAACCCAATTTAAAATTGCAACATTCTTTCTTTTTAAAAACAAGATGGCGAAAGCACTTTTCTCTATACTGCATCTTAGGCCTTGACTTGGCCTAGGACAATATATTGAAGTCTTCACTCCCTAACCTAACCTTTGCTAGTACCTCTGAGTTAAAAAGAAAGAATTAGCAAATAGTCCAATCACTTTCAATCATATTTTAAAGCCATTGGTATGCGGCCAGAAATAAGAACACTTCTGGCTCACGAAATTTGACCATCGTGCCATGCACAGTCTCACACATAAAACCCACAGTACATAAACTACAAGATGACCTGTAGGATTTTATGAACTAGGGGAACCAACCCAATTTAAAATTGCAACATTCTTTCTTTTTAAAAACAAGATGGCGAAAGCACTTTTCTCTATACTGCATCTTAGGCCTTGACTTGGCCTAGGACAATATATTGAAGTCTTCACTCCCTAACCTAACCTTTGCTAGTACCTCTGAGTTAAAAAGAAAGAATTAGCAAATAGTCCAATCACTTTCAATCATATTTTAAAGCCATTGGTATGCGGCCAGAAATAAGAACACTTCTGGCTCACGAAATTTGACCATCGTGCCATGCACAGTCTCACACATAAAACCCACAGGACATAAACTACAAGATGACCTGTAGGATTTTATGAACTAGGGGAACCAACCCAATTTAAAATTGCAACATTCTTTCTTTTTAAAAACAAGATGGCGAAAGCACTTTTTTCTATACTGCATCTTAGGCCTTGACTTGGCCTAGGACAATATATTGAAGAGTTCACTCCCTAACCTAACCTTTGCTAGTACCTCTGAGTTAAAAAGAAAGAATTAGCAAATAGTCCAATCACTTTCAATCATATTTTAAAGCCATTGGTATGCGGCCAGAAATAAGAACACTTCTGGCTCACGAAATTTGACCATCGTGCCATGCACAGTCTCACACATAAAACCCACAGGACATAAACTACAAGATGACCTGTAGGATTTTATGAACTAGGGGAACCAACCCAATTTAAAATTGCAACATTCTTTCTTTTTAAAAACAAGATGGCGAAAGCACTTTTCTCTATACTGCATCTTAGGCCTTGACTTGGCCTAGGACAATATATTGAAGTCTTCACTCCCTAACCTAACCTTTGCTAGTACCTCTGAGTTAAAAAGAAAGAATTAGCAAATAGTCCAATCACTTTCAATCATATTTTAAAGCCATTGGTATGCGGCCAGAAATAAGAACACTTCTGGCTCACGAAATTTGACCATCGTGCCATGCACAGTCTCACACATAAAACCCACAGGACATAAACTACAAGATGACCTGTAGGATTTTATGAACTAGGGGAACCAACCCAATTTAAAATTGCAACATTCTTTCTTTTTAAAAACAAGATGGCGAAAGCACTTTTCTCTATACTGCATCTTAGGCCTTGACTTGGCCTAGGACAATATATTGAAGTCTTCACTCCCTAACCTAACCTTTGCTAGTACCTCTGAGTTAAAAAGAAAGAATTAGCAAATAGTCCAATCACTTTCAATCATATTTTAAAGCCATTGGTATGCGGCCAGAAATAAGAACACTTCTGGCTCACGAAATTTGACCATCGTGCCATGCACAGTCTCACACATAAAACCCACAGGACATAAACTACAAGATGACCTGTAGGATTTTATGAACTAGGGGAACCAACCCAATTTAAAATTGCAACATTCTTTCTTTTTAAAAACAAGATGGCGAAAGCACTTTTCTCTATACTGCATCTTAGGCCTTGACTTGGCCTAGGACAATATATTGAAGTCTTCACTCCCTAACCTAACCTTTGCTAGTACCTCTGAGTTAAAAAGAAAGAATTAGCAAATAGTCCAATCACTTTCAATCATATTTTAAAGCCATTGGTATGCGGCCAGAAATAAGAACACTTCTGGCTCACGACATTTGACCATCGTGCCATGCACAGTCTCACACATAAAACCCACAGGACATAAACTACAAGATGACCTGTAGGATTTTATGAACTAGGGGAACCAACCCAATTTAAAATTGCAACATTCTTTCTTTTTAAAAACAAGATGGCGAAAGCACTTTTCTCTATACTGCATCTTAGGCCTTGACTTGGCCTAGGACAATATATTGAAGTCTTCACTCCCTAACCTAACCTTTGCTAGTACCTCTGAGTTAAAAAGAAAGAATTAGCAAATAGTCCAATCACTTTCAATCATATTTTAAAGCCATTGGTATGCGGCCAGAAATAAGAACACTTCTGGCTCACGAAATTTGACCGTCGTGCCATGCACAGTCTCACACATAAAACCCACAGGACATAAACTACAAGATGACCTGTAGGATTTTATGAACTAGGGGAACCAACCCAATTTAAAATTGCAACATTCTTTCTTTTTAAAAACAAGATGGCGAAAGCACTTTTCTCTATACTGCATCTTAGGCCTTGACTTGGCCTAGGACAATATATTGAAGTCTTCACTCCCTAACCTAACCTTTGCTAGTACCTCTGAGTTAAAAAGAAAGAATTAGCAAATAGTCCAATCACTTTCAATCATATTTTAAAGCCATTGGTATGCGGCCAGAAATAAGAACACTTCTGGCTCACGAAATTTGACCATCGTGCCATGCACAGTCTCACACATAAAACCCACAGGACATAAACTACAAGATGACCTGTAGGATTTTATGAACTAGGGGAACCAACCCAATTTAAAATTGCAACATTCTTTCTTTTTAAAAACAAGATGGCGAAAGCACTTTTCTCTATACTGCATCTTAGGCCTTGACTTGGCCTAGGACAATATATTGAAGTCTTCACTCCCTAACCTAACCTTTGCTAGTACCTCTGAGTTAAAAAGAAAGAATTAGCAAATAGTCCAATCACTTTCAATCATATTTTAAAGCCATTGGTATGCGGCCAGAAATAAGAACACTTCTGGCTCACGACATTTGACCATCGTGCCATGCACAGTCTCACACATAAAACCCACAGGACATAAACTACAAGATGACCTGTAGGATTTTATGAACTAGGGGAACCAACCCAATTTAAAATTGCAACATTCTTTCTTTTTAAAAACAAGATGGCGAAAGCACTTTTCTCTATACTGCATCTTAGGCCTTGACTTGGCCTAGGACAATATATTGAAGTCTTCACTCCCTAACCTAACCTTTGCTAGTACCTCTGAGTTAAAAAGAAAGAATTAGCAAATAGTCCAATCACTTTCAATCATATTTTAAAGCCATTGGTATGCGGCCAGAAATAAGAACACTTCTGGCTCACGAAATTTGACCATCGTGCCATGCACAGTCTCACACATAAAACCCACAGGACATAAACTACAAGATGACCTGTAGGATTTTATGAACTAGGGGAACCAACCCAATTTAAAATTGCAACATTCTTTCTTTTTAAAAACAAGATGGCGAAAGCACTTTTCTCTATACTGCATCTTAGGCCTTGACTTGGCCTAGGACAATATATTGAAGTCTTCACTCCCTAACCTAACCTTTGCTAGTACCTCTGAGTTAAAAAGAAAGAATTAGCAAATAGTCCAATCACTTTCAATCATATTTTAAAGCCATTGGTATGCGGCCAGAAATAAGAACACTTCTGGCTCACGAAATTTGACCATCGTGCCATGCACAGTCTCACACATAAAACCCACAGGACATAAACTACAAGATGACCTGTAGGATTTTATGAACTAGGGGAACCAACCCAATTTAAAATTGCAACATTCTTTCTTTTTAAAAACAAGATGGCGAAAGCACTTTTCTCTATACTGCATCTTAGGCCTTGACTTGGCCTAGGACAATATATTGAAGTCTTCACTCCCTAACCTAACCTTTGCTAGTACCTCTGAGTTAAAAAGAAAGAATTAGCAAATAGTCCAATCACTTTCAATCATATTTTAAAGCCATTGGTATGCGGCCAGAAATAAGAACACTTCTGGCTCACGAAATTTGACCATCGTGCCATGCACAGTCTCACACATAAAACCCACAGGACATAAACTACAAGATGACCTGTAGGATTTTATGAACTAGGGGAACCAACCCAATTTAAAATTGCAACATTCTTTCTTTTTAAAAACAAGATGGCGAAAGCACTTTTCTCTATACTGCATCTTAGGCCTTGACTTGGCCTAGGACAATATATTGAAGTCTTCACTCCCTAACCTAACCTTTGCTAGTACCTCTGAGTTAAAAAGAAAGAATTAGCAAATAGTCCAATCACTTTCAATCATATTTTAAAGCCATTGGTATGCGGCCAGAAATAAGAACACTTCTGGCTCACGACATTTGACCATCGTGCCATGCACAGTCTCACACATAAAACCCACAGGACATAAACTACAAGATGACCTGTAGGATTTTATGAACTAGGGGAACCAACCCAATTTAAAATTGCAACATTCTTTCTTTTTAAAAACAAGATGGCGAAAGCACTTTTCTCTATACTGCATCTTAGGCCTTGACTTGGCCTAGGACAATATATTGAAGTCTTCACTCCCTAACCTAACCTTTGCTAGTACCTCTGAGTTAAAAAGAAAGAATTAGCAAATAGTCCAATCACTTTCAATCATATTTTAAAGCCATTGGTATGCGGCCAGAAATAAGAACACTTCTGGCTCACGAAATTTGACCATCGTGCCATGCACAGTCTCACACATAAAACCCACAGGACATAAACTACAAGATGACCTGTAGGATTTTATGAACTAGGGGAACCAACCCAATTTAAAATTGCAACATTCTTTCTTTTTAAAAACAAGATGGCGAAAGCACTTTTTTCTATACTGCATCTTAGGCCTTGACTTGGCCTAGGACAATATATTGAAGTCTTCACTCCCTAACCTAACCTTTGCTAGTACCTCTGAGTTAAAAAGAAAGAATTAGCAAATAGTCCAATCACTTTCAATCATATTTTAAAGCCATTGGTATGCGGCCAGAAATAAGAACACTTCTGGCTCACGAAATTTGACCATCGTGCCATGCACAGTCTCACACATAAAACCCACAGGACATAAACTACAAGATGACCTGTAGGATTTTATGAACTAGGGGAACCAACCCAATTTAAAATTGCAACATTCTTTCTTTTTAAAAACAAGATGGCGAAAGCACTTTTCTCTATACTGCATCTTAGGCCTTGACTTGGCCTAGGACAATATATTGAAGTCTTCACTCCCTAACCTAACCTTTGCTAGTACCTCTGAGTTAAAAAGAAAGAATTAGCAAATAGTCCAATCACTTTCAATCATATTTTAAAGCCATTGGTATGCGGCCAGAAATAAGAACACTTCTGGCTCACGACATTTGACCATCGTGCCATGCACAGTCTCACACATAAAACCCACAGGACATAAACTACAAGATGACCTGTAGGATTTTATGAACTAGGGGAACCAACCCAATTTAAAATTGCAACATTCTTTCTTTTTAAAAACAAGATGGCGAAAGCACTTTTCTCTATACTGCATCTTAGGCCTTGACTTGGCCTAGGACAATATATTGAAGTCTTCACTCCCTAACATAACCTTTGCTAGTACCTCTGAGTTAAAAAGAAAGAATTAGCAAATAGTCCAATCACTTTCAATCATATTTTAAAGCCATTGGTATGCGGCCAGAAATAAGAACACTTCTGGCTCACGAAATTTGACCATCGTGCCATGCACAGTCTCACACATAAAACCCACAGGACATAAACTACAAGATGACCTGTAGGATTTTATGAACTAGGGGAACCAACCCAATTTAAAATTGCAACATTCTTTCTTTTTAAAAACAAGATGGCGAAAGCACTTTTCTCTATACTGCATCTTAGGCCTTGACTTGGCCTAGGACAATATATTGAAGTCTTCACTCCCTAACCTAACCTTTGCTAGTACCTCTGAGTTAAAAAGAAAGAATTAGCAAATAGTCCAATCACTTTCAATCATATTTTAAAGCCATTGGTATGCGGCCAGAAATAAGAACACTTCTGGCTCACGAAATTTGACCATCGTGCCATGCACAGTCTCACACATAAAACCCACAGGACATAAACTACAAGATGACCTGTAGGATTTTATGAACTAGGGGAACCAACCCAATTTAAAATTGCAACATTCTTTCTTTTTAAAAACAAGATGGCGAAAGCACTTTTTTCTATACTGCATCTTAGGCCTTGACTTGGCCTAGGACAATATATTGAAGAGTTCACTCCCTAACCTAACCTTTGCTAGTACCTCTGAGTTAAAAAGAAAGAATTAGCAAATAGTCCAATCACTTTCAATCATATTTTAAAGCCATTGGTATGCGGCCAGAAATAAGAACACTTCTGGCTCACGAAATTTGACCATCGTGCCATGCACAGTCTCACACATAAAACCCACAGGACATAAACTACAAGATGACCTGTAGGATTTTATGAACTAGGGGAACCAACCCAATTTAAAATTGCAACATTCTTTCTTTTTAAAAACAAGATGGCGAAAGCACTTTTCTCTATACTGCATCTTAGGCCTTGACTTGGCCTAGGACAATATATTGAAGTCTTCACTCCCTAACCTAACCTTTGCTAGTACCTCTGAGTTAAAAAGAAAGAATTAGCAAATAGTCCAATCACTTTCAATCATATTTTAAAGCCATTGGTATGCGGCCAGAAATAAGAACACTTCTGGCTCACGAAATTTGACCATCGTGCCATGCACAGTCTCACACATAAAACCCACAGGACATAAACTACAAGATGACCTGTAGGATTTTATGAACTAGGGGAACCAACCCAATTTAAAATTGCAACATTCTTTCTTTTTAAAAACAAGATGGCGAAAGCACTTTTTTCTATACTGCATCTTAGGCCTTGACTTGGCCTAGGACAATATATTGAAGAGTTCACTCCCTAACCTAACCTTTGCTAGTACCTCTGAGTTAAAAAGAAAGAATTAGCAAATAGTCCAATCACTTTCAATCATATTTTAAAGCCATTGGTATGCGGCCAGAAATAAGAACACTTCTGGCTCACGAAATTTGACCATCGTGCCATGCACAGTCTCACACATAAAACCCACAGGACATAAACTACAAGATGACCTGTAGGTTTTTATGAACTAGGGGAACCAACCCAATTTAAAATTGCAACATTCTTTCTTTTTAAAAACAAGATGGCGAAAGCACTTTTCTCTATACTGCATCTTAGGCCTTGACTTGGCCTAGGACAATATATTGAAGTCTTCACTCCCTAACCTAACCTTTGCTAGTACCTCTGAGTTAAAAAGAAAGAATTAGCAAATAGTCCAATCACTTTCAATCATATTTTAAAGCCATTGGTATGCGGCCAGAAATAAGAACACTTCTGGCTCACGAAATTTGACCATCGTGCCATGCACAGTCTCACACATAAAACCCACAGGACATAAACTACAAGATGACCTGTAGGATTTTATGAACTAGGGGAACCAACCCAATTTAAAATTGCAACATTCTTTCTTTTTAAAAACAAGATGGCGAAAGCACTTTTCTCTATACTGCATCTTAGGCCTTGACTTGGCCTAGGACAATATATTGAAGTCTTCACTCCCTAACCTAACCTTTGCTAGTACCTCTGAGTTAAAAAGAAAGAATTAGCAAATAGTCCAATCACTTTCAATCATATTTTAAAGCCATTGGTATGCGGCCAGAAATAAGAACACTTCTGGCTCACGAAATTTGACCATCGTGCCATGCACAGTCTCACACATAAAACCCACAGGACATAAACTACAAGATGACCTGTAGGATTTTATGAACTAGGGGAACCAACCCAATTTAAAATTGCAACATTCTTTCTTTTTAAAAACAAGATGGCGAAAGCACTTTTTTCTATACTGCATCTTAGGCCTTGACTTGGCCTAGGACAATATATTGAAGAGTTCACTCCCTAACCTAACCTTTGCTAGTACCTCTGAGTTAAAAAGAAAGAATTAGCAAATAGTCCAATCACTTTCAATCATATTTTAAAGCCATTGGTATGCGGCCAGAAATAAGAACACTTCTGGCTCACGAAATTTGACCATCGTGCCATGCACAGTCTCACACATAAAACCCACAGGACATAAACTACAAGATGACCTGTAGGATTTTATGAACTAGGGGAACCAACCCAATTTAAAATTGCAACATTCTTTCTTTTTAAAAACAAGATGGCGAAAGCACTTTTCTCTATACTGCATCTTAGGCCTTGACTTGGCCTAGGACAATATATTGAAGTCTTCACTCCCTAACCTAACCTTTGCTAGTACCTCTGAGTTAAAAAGAATGAATTAGCAAATAGTCCAATCACTTTCAATCATATTTTAAAGCCATTGGTATGCGGCCAGAAATAAGAACACTTCTGGCTCACGAAATTTGACCATCGTGCCATGCACAGTCTCACACATAAAACCCACAGGACATAAACTACAAGATGACCTGTAGGATTTTATGAACTAGGGGAACCAACCCAATTTAAAATTGCAACATTCTTTCTTTTTAAAAACAAGATGGCGAAAGCACTTTTCTCTATACTGCATCTTAGGCCTTGACTTGGCCTAGGACAATATATTGAAGTCTTCACTCCCTAACCTAACCTTTGCTAGTACCTCTGAGTTAAAAAGAAAGAATTAGCAAATAGTCCAATCACTTTCAATCATATTTTAAAGCCATTGGTATGCGGCCAGAAATAAGAACACTTCTGGCTCACGAAATTTGACCATCGTGCCATGCACAGTCTCACACATAAAACCCACAGGACATAAACTACAAGATGACCTGTAGGATTTTATGAACTAGGGGAACCAACCCAATTTAAAATTGCAACATTCTTTCTTTTTAAAAACAAGATGGCGAAAGCACTTTTCTCTATACTGCATCTTAGGCCTTGACTTGGCCTAGGACAATATATTGAAGTCTTCACTCCCTAACCTAACCTTTGCTAGTACCTCTGAGTTAAAAAGAAAGAATTAGCAAATAGTCCAATCACTTTCAATCATATTTTAAAGCCATTGGTATGCGGCCAGAAATAAGAACACTTCTGGCTCACGAAATTTGACCGTCGTGCCATGCACAGTCTCACACATAAAACCCACAGGACATAAACTACAAGATGACCTGTAGGATTTTATGAACTAGGGGAACCAACCCAATTTAAAATTGCAACATTCTTTCTTTTTAAAAACAAGATGGCGAAAGCACTTGTCTCTATACTGCATCTTAGGCCTTGACTTGGCCTAGGACAATATATTGAAGTCTTCACTCCCTAACCTAACCTTTGCTAGTACCTCTGAGTTAAAAAGAAAGAATTAGCAAATAGTCCAATCACTTTCAAACATATTTTAAAGCCATTGGTATGCGGCCAGAAATAAGAACACTTCTGGCTCACGAAATTTGACCATCGTGCCATGCACAGTCTCACACATAAAACCCACAGGACATAAACTACAAGATGACCTGTAGGATTTTATGAACTAGGGGAACCAACCCAATTTAAAATTGCAACATTCTTTCTTTTTAAAAACAAGATGGCGAAAGCACTTTTCTCTATACTGCATCTTAGGCCTTGACTTGGCCTAGGACAATATATTGAAGTCTTCACTCCCTAACCTAACCTTTGCTAGTACCTCTGAGTTAAAAAGAAAGAATTAGCAAATAGTCCAATCACTTTCAATCATATTTTAAAGCCATTGGTATGCGGCCAGAAATAAGAACACTTCTGGCTCACGAAATTTGACCATCGTGCCATGCACAGTCTCACACATAAAACCCACAGGACATAAACTACAAGATGACCTGTAGGATTTTATGAACTAGGGGAACCAACCCAATTTAAAATTGCAACATTCTTTCTTTTTAAAAACAAGATGGCGAAAGCACTTTTCTCTATACTGCATCTTAGGCCTTGACTTGGCCTAGGACAATATATTGAAGTCTTCACTCCCTAACCTAACCTTTGCTAGTACCTCTGAGTTAAAAAGAAAGAATTAGCAAATAGTCCAATCACTTTCAATCATATTTTAAAGCCATTGGTATGCGGCCAGAAATAAGAACATTTCTGGCTCACGAAATTTGACCATCGTGCCATGCACAGTCTCACACATAAAACCCACAGGACATAAACTACAAGATGACCTGTAGGATTTTATGAACTAGGGGAACCAACCCAATTTAAAATTGCAACATTCTTTCTTTTTAAAAACAAGATGGCGAAAGCACTTTTCTCTATACTGCATCTTAGGCCTTGACTTGGCCTAGGACAATATATTGAAGTCTTCACTCCCTAACCTAACCTTTGCTAGTACCTCTGAGTTAAAAAGAAAGAATTAGCAAATAGTCCAATCACTTTCAATCATATTTTAAAGCCATTGGTATGCGGCCAGAAATAAGAACACTTCTGGCTCACGAAATTTGACCATCGTGCCATGCACAGTCTCACACATAAAACCCACAGGACATAAACTACAAGATGACCTGTAGGATTTTATGAACTAGGGGAACCAACCCAATTTAAAATTGCAACATTCTTTCTTTTTAAAAACAAGATGGCGAAAGCACTTTTCTCTATACTGCATCTTAGGCCTTGACTTGGCCTAGGACAATATATTGAAGTCTTCACTCCCTAACCTAACCTTTGCTAGTACCTCTGAGTTAAAAAGAAAGAATTAGCAAATAGTCCAATCACTTTCAATCATATTTTAAAGCCATTGGTATGCGGCCAGAAATAAGAACACTTCTGGCTCACGAAATTTGACCGTCGTGCCATGCACAGTCTCACACATAAAACCCACAGGACATAAACTACAAGATGACCTGTAGGATTTTATGAACTAGGGGAACCAACCCAATTTAAAATTGCAACATTCTTTCTTTTTAAAAACAAGATGGCGAAAGCACTTGTCTCTATACTGCATCTTAGGCCTTGACTTGGCCTAGGACAATATATTGAAGTCTTCACTCCCTAACCTAACCTTTGCTAGTACCTCTGAGTTAAAAAGAAAGAATTAGCAAATAGTCCAATCACTTTCAATCATATTTTAAAGCCATTGGTATGCGGCCAGAAATAAGAACACTTCTGGCTCACGAAATTTGACCATCGTGCCATGCACAGTCTCACACATAAAACCCACAGGACATAAACTACAAGATGACCTGTAGGATTTTATGAACTAGGGGAACCAACCCAATTTAAAATTGCAACATTCTTTCTTTTTAAAAACAAGATGGCGAAAGCACTTTTCTCTATACTGCATCTTAGGCCTTGACTTGGCCTAGGACAATATATTGAAGTCTTCACTCCCTAACCTAACCTTTGCTAGTACCTCTGAGTTAAAAAGAAAGAATTAGCAAATAGTCCAATCACTTTCAATCATATTTTAAAGCCATTGGTATGCGGCCAGAAATAAGAACACTTCTGGCTCACGAAATTTGACCGTCGTGCCATGCACAGTCTCACACATAAAACCCACAGGACATAAACTACAAGATGACCTGTAGGATTTTATGAACTAGGGGAACCAACCCAATTTAAAATTGCAACATTCTTTCTTTTTAAAAACAAGATGGCGAAAGCACTTGTCTCTATACTGCATCTTAGGCCTTGACTTGGCCTAGGACAATATATTGAAGTCTTCACTCCCTAACCTAACCTTTGCTAGTACCTCTGAGTTAAAAAGAAAGAATTAGCAAATAGTCCAATCACTTTCAATCATATTTTAAAGCCATTGGTATGCGGCCAGAAATAAGAACACTTCTGGCTCACGAAATTTGACCATCGTGCCATGCACAGTCTCACACATAAAACCCACAGGACATAAACTACAAGATGACCTGTAGGATTTTATGAACTAGGGGAACCAACCCAATTTAAAATTGCAACATTCTTTCTTTTTAAAAACAAGATGGCGAAAGCACTTTTCTCTATACTGCATCTTAGGCCTTGACTTGGCCTAGGACAATATATTGAAGTCTTCACTCCCTAACCTAACCTTTGCTAGTACCTCTGAGTTAAAAAGAAAGAATTAGCAAATAGTCCAATCACTTTCAATCATATTTTAAAGCCATTGGTATGCGGCCAGAAATAAGAACACTTCTGGCTCACGAAATTTGACCGTCGTGCCATGCACAGTCTCACACATAAAACCCACAGGACATAAACTACAAGATGACCTGTAGGATTTTATGAACTAGGGGAACCAACCCAATTTAAAATTGCAACATTCTTTCTTTTTAAAAACAAGATGGCGAAAGCACTTGTCTCTATACTGCATCTTAGGCCTTGACTTGGCCTAGGACAATATATTGAAGTCTTCACTCCCTAACCTAACCTTTGCTAGTACCTCTGAGTTAAAAAGAAAGAATTAGCAAATAGTCCAATCACTTTCAATCATATTTTAAAGCCATTGGTATGCGGCCAGAAATAAGAACACTTCTGGCTCACGAAATTTGACCATCGTGCCATGCACAGTCTCACACATAAAACCCACAGGACATAAACTACAAGATGACCTGTAGGATTTTATGAACTAGGGGAACCAACCCAATTTAAAATTGCAACATTCTTTCTTTTTAAAAACAAGATGGCGAAAGCACTTTTCTCTATACTGCATCTTAGGCCTTGACTTGGCCTAGGACAATATATTGAAGTCTTCACTCCCTAACCTAACCTTTGCTAGTACCTCTGAGTTAAAAAGAAAGAATTAGCAAATAGTCCAATCACTTTCAATCATATTTTAAAGCCATTGGTATGCGGCCAGAAATAAGAACACTTCTGGCTCACGAAATTTGACCGTCGTGCCATGCACAGTCTCACACATAAAACCCACAGGACATAAACTACAAGATGACCTGTAGGATTTTATGAACTAGGGGAACCAACCCAATTTAAAATTGCAACATTCTTTCTTTTTAAAAACAAGATGGCGAAAGCACTTGTCTCTATACTGCATCTTAGGCCTTGACTTGGCCTAGGACAATATATTGAAGTCTTCACTCCCTAACCTAACCTTTGCTAGTACCTCTGAGTTAAAAAGAAAGAATTAGCAAATAGTCCAATCACTTTCAATCATATTTTAAAGCCATTGGTATGCGGCCAGAAATAAGAACACTTCTGGCTCACGAAATTTGACCATCGTGCCATGCACAGTCTCACACATAAAACCCACAGGACATAAACTACAAGATGACCTGTAGGATTTTATGAACTAGGGGAACCAACCCAATTTAAAATTGCAACATTCTTTCTTTTTAAAAACAAGATGGCGAAAGCACTTTTCTCTATACTGCATCTTAGGCCTTGACTTGGCCTAGGACAATATATTGAAGTCTTCACTCCCTAACCTAACCTTTGCTAGTACCTCTGAGTTAAAAAGAAAGAATTAGCAAATAGTCCAATCACTTTCAATCATATTTTAAAGCCATTGGTATGCGGCCAGAAATAAGAACACTTCTGGCTCACGACATTTGACCATCGTGCCATGCACAGTCTCACACATAAAACCCACAGGACATAAACTACAAGATGACCTGTAGGATTTTATGAACTAGGGGAACCAACCCAATTTAAAATTGCAACATTCTTTCTTTTTAAAAACAAGATGGCGAAAGCACTTTTCTCTATACTGCATCTTAGGCCTTGACTTGGCCTAGGACAATATATTGAAGTCTTCACTCCCTAACCTAACCTTTGCTAGTACCTCTGAGTTAAAAAGAAAGAATTAGCAAATAGTCCAATCACTTTCAATCATATTTTAAAGCCATTGGTATGCGGCCAGAAATAAGAACACTTCTGGCTCACGAAATTTGACCATCGTGCCATGCACAGTCTCACACATAAAACCCACAGGACATAAACTACAAGATGACCTGTAGGATTTTATGAACTAGGGGAACCAACCCAATTTAAAATTGCAACATTCTTTCTTTTTAAAAACAAGATGGCGAAAGCACTTTTCTCTATACTGCATCTTAGGCCTTGACTTGGCCTAGGACAATATATTGAAGTCTTCACTCCCTAACCTAACCTTTGCTAGTACCTCTGAGTTAAAAAGAAAGAATTAGCAAATAGTCCAATCACTTTCAATCATATTTTAAAGCCATTGGTATGCGGCCAGAAATAAGAACACTTCTGGCTCACGAAATTTGACCATCGTGCCATGCACAGTCTCACACATAAAACCCACAGGACATAAACTACAAGATGACCTGTAGGATTTTATGAACTAGGGGAACCAACCCAATTTAAAATTGCAACATTCTTTCTTTTTAAAAACAAGATGGCGAAAGCACTTTTCTCTATACTGCATCTTAGGCCTTGACTTGGCCTAGGACAATATATTGAAGTCTTCACTCCCTAACCTAACCTTTGCTAGTACCTCTGAGTTAAAAAGAAAGAATTAGCAAATAGTCCAATCACTTTCAATCATATTTTAAAGCCATTGGTATGCGGCCAGAAATAAGAACACTTCTGGCTCACGAAATTTGACCGTCGTGCCATGCACAGTCTCACACATAAAACCCACAGGACATAAACTACAAGATGACCTGTAGGATTTTATGAACTAGGGGAACCAACCCAATTTAAAATTGCAACATTCTTTCTTTTTAAAAACAAGATGGCGAAAGCACTTTTCTCTATACTGCATCTTAGGCCTTGACTTGGCCTAGGACAATATATTGAAGTCTTCACTCCCTAACCTAACCTTTGCTAGTACCTCTGAGTTAAAAAGAAAGAATTAGCAAATAGTCCAATCACTTTCAATCATATTTTAAAGCCATTGGTATGCGGCCAGAAATAAGAACACTTCTGGCTCACGAAATTTGACCATCGTGCCATGCACAGTCTCACACATAAAACCCACAGGACATAAACTACAAGATGACCTGTAGGATTTTATGAACTAGGGGAACCAACCCAATTTAAAATTGCAACATTCTTTCTTTTTAAAAACAAGATGGCGAAAGCACTTTTCTCTATACTGCATCTTAGGCCTTGACTTGGCCTAGGACAATATATTGAAGTCTTCACTCCCTAACCTAACCTTTGCTAGTACCTCTGAGTTAAAAAGAAAGAATTAGCAAATAGTCCAATCACTTTCAATCATATTTTAAAGCCATTGGTATGCGGCCAGAAATAAGAACACTTCTGGCTCACGAAATTTGACCATCGTGCCATGCACAGTCTCACACATAAAACCCACAGTACATAAACTACAAGATGACCTGTAGGATTTTATGAACTAGGGGAACCAACCCAATTTAAAATTGCAACATTCTTTCTTTTTAAAAACAAGATGGCGAAAGCACTTTTCTCTATACTGCATCTTAGGCCTTGACTTGGCCTAGGACAATATATTGAAGTCTTCACTCCCTAACCTAACCTTTGCTAGTACCTCTGAGTTAAAAAGAAAGAATTAGCAAATAGTCCAATCACTTTCAATCATATTTTAAAGCCATTGGTATGCGGCCAGAAATAAGAACACTTCTGGCTCACGAAATTTGACCATCGTGCCATGCACAGTCTCACACATAAAACCCACAGGACATAAACTACAAGATGACCTGTAGGATTTTATGAACTAGGGGAACCAACCCAATTTAAAATTGCAACATTCTTTCTTTTTAAAAACAAGATGGCGAAAGCACTTTTTTCTATACTGCATCTTAGGCCTTGACTTGGCCTAGGACAATATATTGAAGAGTTCACTCCCTAACCTAACCTTTGCTAGTACCTCTGAGTTAAAAAGAAAGAATTAGCAAATAGTCCAATCACTTTCAATCATATTTTAAAGCCATTGGTATGCGGCCAGAAATAAGAACACTTCTGGCTCACGAAATTTGACCATCGTGCCATGCACAGTCTCACACATAAAACCCACAGGACATAAACTACAAGATGACCTGTAGGATTTTATGAACTAGGGGAACCAACCCAATTTAAAATTGCAACATTCTTTCTTTTTAAAAACAAGATGGCGAAAGCACTTTTCTCTATACTGCATCTTAGGCCTTGACTTGGCCTAGGACAATATATTGAAGTCTTCACTCCCTAACCTAACCTTTGCTAGTACCTCTGAGTTAAAAAGAAAGAATTAGCAAATAGTCCAATCACTTTCAATCATATTTTAAAGCCATTGGTATGCGGCCAGAAATAAGAACACTTCTGGCTCACGAAATTTGACCATCGTGCCATGCACAGTCTCACACATAAAACCCACAGGACATAAACTACAAGATGACCTGTAGGATTTTATGAACTAGGGGAACCAACCCAATTTAAAATTGCAACATTCTTTCTTTTTAAAAACAAGATGGCGAAAGCACTTTTCTCTATACTGCATCTTAGGCCTTGACTTGGCCTAGGACAATATATTGAAGTCTTCACTCCCTAACCTAACCTTTGCTAGTACCTCTGAGTTAAAAAGAAAGAATTAGCAAATAGTCCAATCACTTTCAATCATATTTTAAAGCCATTGGTATGCGGCCAGAAATAAGAACACTTCTGGCTCACGAAATTTGACCATCGTGCCATGCACAGTCTCACACATAAAACCCACAGGACATAAACTACAAGATGACCTGTAGGATTTTATGAACTAGGGGAACCAACCCAATTTAAAATTGCAACATTCTTTCTTTTTAAAAACAAGATGGCGAAAGCACTTTTCTCTATACTGCATCTTAGGCCTTGACTTGGCCTAGGACAATATATTGAAGTCTTCACTCCCTAACCTAACCTTTGCTAGTACCTCTGAGTTAAAAAGAAAGAATTAGCAAATAGTCCAATCACTTTCAATCATATTTTAAAGCCATTGGTATGCGGCCAGAAATAAGAACACTTCTGGCTCACGACATTTGACCATCGTGCCATGCACAGTCTCACACATAAAACCCACAGGACATAAACTACAAGATGACCTGTAGGATTTTATGAACTAGGGGAACCAACCCAATTTAAAATTGCAACATTCTTTCTTTTTAAAAACAAGATGGCGAAAGCACTTTTCTCTATACTGCATCTTAGGCCTTGACTTGGCCTAGGACAATATATTGAAGTCTTCACTCCCTAACCTAACCTTTGCTAGTACCTCTGAGTTAAAAAGAAAGAATTAGCAAATAGTCCAATCACTTTCAATCATATTTTAAAGCCATTGGTATGCGGCCAGAAATAAGAACACTTCTGGCTCACGAAATTTGACCATCGTGCCATGCACAGTCTCACACATAAAACCCACAGGACATAAACTACAAGATGACCTGTAGGATTTTATGAACTAGGGGAACCAACCCAATTTAAAATTGCAACATTCTTTCTTTTTAAAAACAAGATGGCGAAAGCACTTTTCTCTATACTGCATCTTAGGCCTTGACTTGGCCTAGGACAATATATTGAAGTCTTCACTCCCTAACCTAACCTTTGCTAGTACCTCTGAGTTAAAAAGAAAGAATTAGCAAATAGTCCAATCACTTTCAATCATATTTTAAAGCCATTGGTATGCGGCCAGAAATAAGAACACTTCTGGCTCACGAAATTTGACCATCGTGCCATGCACAGTCTCACACATAAAACCCACAGGACATAAACTACAAGATGACCTGTAGGATTTTATGAACTAGGGGAACCAACCCAATTTAAAATTGCAACATTCTTTCTTTTTAAAAACAAGATGGCGAAAGCACTTTTCTCTATACTGCATCTTAGGCCTTGACTTGGCCTAGGACAATATATTGAAGTCTTCACTCCCTAACCTAACCTTTGCTAGTACCTCTGAGTTAAAAAGAAAGAATTAGCAAATAGTCCAATCACTTTCAATCATATTTTAAAGCCATTGGTATGCGGCCAGAAATAAGAACACTTCTGGCTCACGAAATTTGACCGTCGTGCCATGCACAGTCTCACACATAAAACCCACAGGACATAAACTACAAGATGACCTGTAGGATTTTATGAACTAGGGGAACCAACCCAATTTAAAATTGCAACATTCTTTCTTTTTAAAAACAAGATGGCGAAAGCACTTTTCTCTATACTGCATCTTAGGCCTTGACTTGGCCTAGGACAATATATTGAAGTCTTCACTCCCTAACCTAACCTTTGCTAGTACCTCTGAGTTAAAAAGAAAGAATTAGCAAATAGTCCAATCACTTTCAATCATATTTTAAAGCCATTGGTATGCGGCCAGAAATAAGAACACTTCTGGCTCACGAAATTTGACCATCGTGCCATGCACAGTCTCACACATAAAACCCACAGGACATAAACTACAAGATGACCTGTAGGATTTTATGAACTAGGGGAACCAACCCAATTTAAAATTGCAACATTCTTTCTTTTTAAAAACAAGATGGCGAAAGCACTTTTCTCTATACTGCATCTTAGGCCTTGACTTGGCCTAGGACAATATATTGAAGTCTTCACTCCCTAACCTAACCTTTGCTAGTACCTCTGAGTTAAAAAGAAAGAATTAGCAAATAGTCCAATCACTTTCAATCATATTTTAAAGCCATTGGTATGCGGCCAGAAATAAGAACACTTCTGGCTCACGACATTTGACCATCGTGCCATGCACAGTCTCACACATAAAACCCACAGGACATAAACTACAAGATGACCTGTAGGATTTTATGAACTAGGGGAACCAACCCAATTTAAAATTGCAACATTCTTTCTTTTTAAAAACAAGATGGCGAAAGCACTTTTCTCTATACTGCATCTTAGGCCTTGACTTGGCCTAGGACAATATATTGAAGTCTTCACTCCCTAACCTAACCTTTGCTAGTACCTCTGAGTTAAAAAGAAAGAATTAGCAAATAGTCCAATCACTTTCAATCATATTTTAAAGCCATTGGTATGCGGCCAGAAATAAGAACACTTCTGGCTCACGAAATTTGACCATCGTGCCATGCACAGTCTCACACATAAAACCCACAGGACATAAACTACAAGATGACCTGTAGGATTTTATGAACTAGGGGAACCAACCCAATTTAAAATTGCAACATTCTTTGTTTTTAAAAACAAGATGGCGAAAGCACTTTTCTCTATACTGCATCTTAGGCCTTGACTTGGCCTAGGACAATATATTGAAGTCTTCACTCCCTAACCTAACCTTTGCTAGTACCTCTGAGTTAAAAAGAAAGAATTAGCAAATAGTCCAATCACTTTCAATCATATTTTAAAGCCATTGGTATGCGGCCAGAAATAAGAACACTTCTGGCTCACGAAATTTGACCATCGTGCCATGCACAGTCTCACACATAAAACCCACAGGACATAAACTACAAGATGACCTGTAGGATTTTATGAACTAGGGGAACCAACCCAATTTAAAATTGCAACATTCTTTCTTTTTAAAAACAAGATGGCGAAAGCACTTTTCTCTATACTGCATCTTAGGCCTTGACTTGGCCTAGGACAATATATTGAAGTCTTCACTCCCTAACCTAACCTTTGCTAGTACCTCTGAGTTAAAAAGAAAGAATTAGCAAATAGTCCAATCACTTTCAATCATATTTTAAAGCCATTGGTATGCGGCCAGAAATAAGAACACTTCTGGCTCACGAAATTTGACCGTCGTGCCATGCACAGTCTCACACATAAAACCCACAGGACATAAACTACAAGATGACCTGTAGGATTTTATGAACTAGGGGAACCAACCCAATTTAAAATTGCAACATTCTTTCTTTTTAAAAACAAGATGGCGAAAGCACTTTTCTCTATACTGCATCTTAGGCCTTGACTTGGCCTAGGACAATATATTGAAGTCTTCACTCCCTAACCTAACCTTTGCTAGTACCTCTGAGTTAAAAAGAAAGAATTAGCAAATAGTCCAATCACTTTCAATCATATTTTAAAGCCATTGGTATGCGGCCAGAAATAAGAACACTTCTGGCTCACGAAATTTGACCATCGTGCCATGCACAGTCTCACACATAAAACCCACAGGACATAAACTACAAGATGACCTGTAGGATTTTATGAACTAGGGGAACCAACCCAATTTAAAATTGCAACATTCTTTCTTTTTAAAAACAAGATGGCGAAAGCACTTTTCTCTATACTGCATCTTAGGCCTTGACTTGGCCTAGGACAATATATTGAAGTCTTCACTCCCTAACCTAACCTTTGCTAGTACCTCTGAGTTAAAAAGAAAGAATTAGCAAATAGTCCAATCACTTTCAATCATATTTTAAAGCCATTGGTATGCGGCCAGAAATAAGAACACTTCTGGCTCACGAAATTTGACCATCGTGCCATGCACAGTCTCACACATAAAACCCACAGGACATAAACTACAAGATGACCTGTAGGATTTTATGAACTAGGGGAACCAACCCAATTTAAAATTGCAACATTCTTTCTTTTTAAAAACAAGATGGCGAAAGCACTTTTCTCTATACTGCATCTTAGGCCTTGACTTGGCCTAGGACAATATATTGAAGTCTTCACTCCCTAACCTAACCTTTGCTAGTACCTCTGAGTTAAAAAGAAAGAATTAGCAAATAGTCCAATCACTTTCAATCATATTTTAAAGCCATTGGTATGCGGCCAGAAATAAGAACACTTCTGGCTCACGAAATTTGACCATCGTGCCATGCACAGTCTCACACATAAAACCCACAGGACATAAACTACAAGATGACCTGTAGGATTTTATGAACTAGGGGAACCAACCCAATTTAAAATTGCAACATTCTTTCTTTTTAAAAACAAGATGGCGAAAGCACTTTTCTCTATACTGCATCTTAGGCCTTGACTTGGCCTAGGACAATATATTGAAGTCTTCACTCCCTAACCTAACCTTTGCTAGTACCTCTGAGTTAAAAAGAAAGAATTAGCAAATAGTCCAATCACTTTCAATCATATTTTAAAGCCATTGGTATGCGGCCAGAAATAAGAACACTTCTGGCTCACGAAATTTGACCATCGTGCCATGCACAGTCTCACACATAAAACCCACAGGACATAAACTACAAGATGACCTGTAGGATTTTATGAACTAGGGGAACCAACCCAATTTAAAATTGCAACATTCTTTCTTTTTAAAAACAAGATGGCGAAAGCACTTTTCTCTATACTGCATCTTAGGCCTTGACTTGGCCTAGGACAATATATTGAAGTCTTCACTCCCTAACCTAACCTTTGCTAGTACCTCTGAGTTAAAAAGAAAGAATTAGCAAATAGTCCAATCACTTTCAATCATATTTTAAAGCCATTGGTATGCGGCCAGAAATAAGAACACTTCTGGCTCACGAAATTTGACCATCGTGCCATGCACAGTCTCACACATAAAACCCACAGGACATAAACTACAAGATGACCTGTAGGATTTTATGAACTAGGGGAACCAACCCAATTTAAAATTGCAACATTCTTTCTTTTTAAAAACAAGATGGCGAAAGCACTTTTTTCTATACTGCATCTTAGGCCTTGACTTGGCCTAGGACAATATATTGAAGTCTTCACTCCCTAACCTAACCTTTGCTAGTACCTCTGAGTTAAAAAGAAAGAATTAGCAAATAGTCCAATCACTTTCAATCATATTTTAAAGCCATTGGTATGCGGCCAGAAATAAGAACACTTCTGGCTCACGAAATTTGACCATCGTGCCATGCACAGTCTCACACATAAAACCCACAGGACATAAACTACAAGATGACCTGTAGGATTTTATGAACTAGGGGAACCAACCCAATTTAAAATTGCAACATTCTTTCTTTTTAAAAACAAGATGGCGAAAGCACTTTTCTCTATACTGCATCTTAGGCCTTGACTTGGCCTAGGACAATATATTGAAGTCTTCACTCCCTAACCTAACCTTTGCTAGTACCTCTGAGTTAAAAAGAAAGAATTAGCAAATAGTCCAATCACTTTCAATCATATTTTAAAGCCATTGGTATGCGGCCAGAAATAAGAACACTTCTGGCTCACGAAATTTGACCATCGTGCCATGCACAGTCTCACACATAAAACCCACAGGACATAAACTACAAGATGACCTGTAGGATTTTATGAACTAGGGGAACCAACCCAATTTAAAATTGCAACATTCTTTCTTTTTAAAAACAAGATGGCGAAAGCACTTTTCTCTATACTGCATCTTAGGCCTTGACTTGGCCTAGGACAATATATTGAAGTCTTCACTCCCTAACCTAACCTTTGCTAGTACCTCTGAGTTAAAAAGAAAGAATTAGCAAATAGCCCAATCACTTTCAATCATATTTTAAAGCCATTGGTATGCGGCCAGAAATAAGAACACTTCTGGCTCACGAAATTTGACCATCGTGCCATGCACAGTCTCACACATAAAACCCACAGGACATAAACTACAAGATGACCTGTAGGATTTTATGAACTAGGGGAACCAACCCAATTTAAAATTGCAACATTCTTTCTTTTTAAAAACAAGATGGCGAAAGCACTTTTCTCTATACTGCATCTTAGGCCTTGACTTGGCCTAGGACAATATATTGAAGTCTTCACTCCCTAACCTAACCTTTGCTAGTACCTCTGAGTTAAAAAGAAAGAATTAGCAAATAGTCCAATCACTTTCAATCATATTTTAAAGCCATTGGTATGCGGCCAGAAATAAGAACACTTCTGGCTCACGAAATTTGACCATCGTGCCATGCACAGTCTCACACATAAAACCCACAGGACATAAACTACAAGATGACCTGTAGGATTTTATGAACTAGGGGAACCAACCCAATTTAAAATTGCAACATTCTTTCTTTTTAAAAACAAGATGGCGAAAGCACTTTTCTCTATACTGCATCTTAGGCCTTGACTTGGCCTAGGACAATATATTGAAGTCTTCACTCCCTAACCTAACCTTTGCTAGTACCTCTGAGTTAAAAAGAAAGAATTAGCAAATAGTCCAATCACTTTCAATCATATTTTAAAGCCATTGGTATGCGGCCAGAAATAAGAACACTTCTGGCTCACGAAATTTGACCATCGTGCCATGCACAGTCTCACACATAAAACCCACAGGACATAAACTACAAGATGACCTGTAGGATTTTATGAACTAGGGGAACCAACCCAATTTAAAATTGCAACATTCTTTCTTTTTAAAAACAAGATGGCGAAAGCACTTTTTTCTATACTGCATCTTAGGCCTTGACTTGGCCTAGGACAATATATTGAAGTCTTCACTCCCTAACCTAACCTTTGCTAGTACCTCTGAGTTAAAAAGAAAGAATTAGCAAATAGTCCAATCACTTTCAATCATATTTTAAAGCCATTGGTATGCGGCCAGAAATAAGAACACTTCTGGCTCACGAAATTTGACCATCGTGCCATGCACAGTCTCACACATAAAACCCACAGGACATAAACTACAAGATGACCTGTAGGATTTTATGAACTAGGGGAACCAACCCAATTTAAAATTGCAACATTCTTTCTTTTTAAAAACAAGATGGCGAAAGCACTTTTCTCTATACTGCATCTTAGGCCTTGACTTGGCCTAGGACAATATATTGAAGTCTTCACTCCCTAACCTAACCTTTGCTAGTACCTCTGAGTTAAAAAGAAAGAATTAGCAAATAGTCCAATCACTTTCAATCATATTTTAAAGCCATTGGTATGCGGCCAGAAATAAGAACACTTCTGGCTCACGAAATTTGACCATCGTGCCATGCACAGTCTCACACATAAAACCCACAGGACATAAACTACAAGATGACCTGTAGGATTTTATGAACTAGGGGAACCAACCCAATTTAAAATTGCAACATTCTTTCTTTTTAAAAACAAGATGGCGAACGCACTTTTCTCTATACTGCATCTTAGGCCTTGACTTGGCCTAGGACAATATATTGAAGTCTTCACTCCCTAACCTAACCTTTGCTAGTACCTCTGAGTTAAAAAGAAAGAATTAGCAAATAGCCCAATCACTTTCAATCATATTTTAAAGCCATTGGTATGCGGCCAGAAATAAGAACACTTCTGGCTCACGAAATTTGACCATCGTGCCATGCACAGTCTCACACATAAAACCCACAGGACATAAACTACAAGATGACCTGTAGGATTTTATGAACTAGGGGAACCAACCCAATTTAAAATTGCAACATTCTTTCTTTTTAAAAACAAGATGGCGAAAGCACTTTTCTCTATACTGCATCTTAGGCCTTGACTTGGCCTAGGACAATATATTGAAGTCTTCACTCCCTAACCTAACCTTTGCTAGTACCTCTGAGTTAAAAAGAAAGAATTAGCAAATAGTCCAATCACTTTCAATCATATTTTAAAGCCATTGGTATGCGGCCAGAAATAAGAACACTTCTGGCTCACGAAATTTGACCATCGTGCCATGCACAGTCTCACACATAAAACCCACAGGACATAAACTACAAGATGACCTGTAGGATTTTATGAACTAGGGGAACCAACCCAATTTAAAATTGCAACATTCTTTCTTTTTAAAAACAAGATGGCGAAAGCACTTTTCTCTATACTGCATCTTAGGCCTTGACTTGGCCTAGGACAATATATTGAAGTCTTCACTCCCTAACCTAACCTTTGCTAGTACCTCTGAGTTAAAAAGAAAGAATTAGCAAATAGTCCAATCACTTTCAATCATATTTTAAAGCCATTGGTATGCGGCCAGAAATAAGAACACTTCTGGCTCACGAAATTTGACCATCGTGCCATGCACAGTCTCACACATAAAACCCACAGGACATAAACTACAAGATGACCTGTAGGATTTTATGAACTAGGGGAACCAACCCAATTTAAAATTGCAACATTCTTTCTTTTTAAAAACAAGATGGCGAAAGCACTTTTCTCTATACTGCATCTTAGGCCTTGACTTGGCCTAGGACAATATATTGAAGTCTTCACTCCCTAACCTAACCTTTGCTAGTACCTCTGAGTTAAAAAGAAAGAATTAGCAAATAGCCCAATCACTTTCAATCATATTTTAAAGCCATTGGTATGCGGCCAGAAATAAGAACACTTCTGGCTCACGAAATTTGACCATCGTGCCATGCACAGTCTCACACATAAAACCCACAGGACATAAACTACAAGATGACCTGTAGGATTTTATGAACTAGGGGAACCAACCCAATTTAAAATTGCAACATTCTTTCTTTTTAAAAACAAGATGGCGAAAGCACTTTTCTCTATACTGCATCTTAGGCCTTGACTTGGCCTAGGACAATATATTGAAGTCTTCACTCCCTAACCTAACCTTTGCTAGTACCTCTGAGTTAAAAAGAAAGAATTAGCAAATAGTCCAATCACTTTCAATCATATTTTAAAGCCATTGGTATGCGGCCAGAAATAAGAACACTTCTGGCTCACGAAATTTGACCATCGTGCCATGCACAGTCTCACACATAAAACCCACAGGACATAAACTACAAGATGACCTGTAGGATTTTATGAACTAGGGGAACCAACCCAATTTAAAATTGCAACATTCTTTCTTTTTAAAAACAAGATGGCGAAAGCACTTTTCTCTATACTGCATCTTAGGCCTTGACTTGGCCTAGGACAATATATTGAAGTCTTCACTCCCTAACCTAACCTTTGCTAGTACCTCTGAGTTAAAAAGAAAGAATTAGCAAATAGTCCAATCACTTTCAATCATATTTTAAAGCCATTGGTATGCGGCCAGAAATAAGAACACTTCTGGCTCACGAAATTTGACCATCGTGCCATGCACAGTCTCACACATAAAACCCACAGGACATAAACTACAAGATGACCTGTAGGATTTTATGAACTAGGGGAACCAACCCAATTTAAAATTGCAACATTCTTTCTTTTTAAAAACAAGATGGCGAAAGCACTTTTCTCTATACTGCATCTTAGGCCTTGACTTGGCCTAGGACAATATATTGAAGTCTTCACTCCCTAACCTAACCTTTGCTAGTACCTCTGAGTTAAAAAGAAAGAATTAGCAAATAGTCCAATCACTTTCAATCATATTTTAAAGCCATTGGTATGCGGCCAGAAATAAGAACACTTCTGGCTCACGAAATTTGACCATCGTGCCATGCACAGTCTCACACATAAAACCCACAGGACATAAACTACAAGATGACCTGTAGGATTTTATGAACTAGGGGAACCAACCCAATTTAAAATTGCAACATTCTTTCTTTTTAAAAACAAGATGGCGAAAGCACTTTTTTCTATACTGCATCTTAGGCCTTGACTTGGCCTAGGACAATATATTGAAGTCTTCACTCCCTAACCTAACCTTTGCTAGTACCTCTGAGTTAAAAAGAAAGAATTAGCAAATAGTCCAATCACTTTCAATCATATTTTAAAGCCATTGGTATGCGGCCAGAAATAAGAACACTTCTGGCTCACGAAATTTGACCATCGTGCCATGCACAGTCTCACACATAAAACCCACAGGACATAAACTACAAGATGACCTGTAGGATTTTATGAACTAGGGGAACCAACCCAATTTAAAATTGCAACATTCTTTCTTTTTAAAAACAAGATGGCGAAAGCACTTTTCTCTATACTGCATCTTAGGCCTTGACTTGGCCTAGGACAATATATTGAAGTCTTCACTCCCTAACCTAACCTTTGCTAGTACCTCTGAGTTAAAAAGAAAGAATTAGCAAATAGTCCAATCACTTTCAATCATATTTTAAAGCCATTGGTATGCGGCCAGAAATAAGAACACTTCTGGCTCACGAAATTTGACCATCGTGCCATGCACAGTCTCACACATAAAACCCACAGGACATAAACTACAAGATGACCTGTAGGATTTTATGAACTAGGGGAACCAACCCAATTTAAAATTGCAACATTCTTTCTTTTTAAAAACAAGATGGCGAAAGCACTTTTCTCTATACTGCATCTTAGGCCTTGACTTGGCCTAGGACAATATATTGAAGTCTTCACTCCCTAACCTAACCTTTGCTAGTACCTCTGAGTTAAAAAGAAAGAATTAGCAAATAGCCCAATCACTTTCAATCATATTTTAAAGCCATTGGTATGCGGCCAGAAATAAGAACACTTCTGGCTCACGAAATTTGACCATCGTGCCATGCACAGTCTCACACATAAAACCCACAGGACATAAACTACAAGATGACCTGTAGGATTTTATGAACTAGGGGAACCAACCCAATTTAAAATTGCAACATTCTTTCTTTTTAAAAACAAGATGGCGAAAGCACTTTTCTCTATACTGCATCTTAGGCCTTGACTTGGCCTAGGACAATATATTGAAGTCTTCACTCCCTAACCTAACCTTTGCTAGTACCTCTGAGTTAAAAAGAAAGAATTAGCAAATAGTCCAATCACTTTCAATCATATTTTAAAGCCATTGGTATGCGGCCAGAAATAAGAACACTTCTGGCTCACGAAATTTGACCATCGTGCCATGCACAGTCTCACACATAAAACCCACAGGACATAAACTACAAGATGACCTGTAGGATTTTATGAACTAGGGGAACCAACCCAATTTAAAATTGCAACATTCTTTCTTTTTAAAAACAAGATGGCGAAAGCACTTTTCTCTATACTGCATCTTAGGCCTTGACTTGGCCTAGGACAATATATTGAAGTCTTCACTCCCTAACCTAACCTTTGCTAGTACCTCTGAGTTAAAAAGAAAGAATTAGCAAATAGTCCAATCACTTTCAATCATATTTTAAAGCCATTGGTATGCGGCCAGAAATAAGAACACTTCTGGCTCACGAAATTTGACCATCGTGCCATGCACAGTCTCACACATAAAACCCACAGGACATAAACTACAAGATGACCTGTAGGATTTTATGAACTAGGGGAACCAACCCAATTTAAAATTGCAACATTCTTTCTTTTTAAAAACAAGATGGCGAAAGCACTTTTCTCTATACTGCATCTTAGGCCTTGACTTGGCCTAGGACAATATATTGAAGTCTTCACTCCCTAACCTAACCTTTGTTAGTACCTCTGAGTTAAAAAGAAAGAATTAGCAAATAGTCCAATCACTTTCAATCATATTTTAAAGCCATTGGTATGCGGCCAGAAATAAGAACACTTCTGGCTCACGAAATTTGACAATCGTGCCATGCACAGTCTCACACATAAAACCCACAGGACATAAACTACAAGATGACCTGTAGGATTTTATGAACTAGGGGAACCAACCCAATTTAAAATTGCAACATTCTTTCTTTTTAAAAACAAGATGGCGAAAGCACTTTTTTCTATACTGCATCTTAGGCCTTGACTTGGCCTAGGACAATATATTGAAGAGTTCACTCCCTAACCTAACCTTTGCTAGTACCTCTGAGTTAAAAAGAAAGAATTAGCAAATAGTCCAATCACTTTCAATCATATTTTAAAGCCATTGGTATGCGGCCAGAAATAAGAACACTTCTGGCTCACGAAATTTGACCATCGTGCCATGCACAGTCTCACACATAAAACCCACAGGACATAAACTACAAGATGACCTGTAGGATTTTATGAACTAGGGGAACCAACCCAATTTAAAATTGCAACATTCTTTCTTTTTAAAAACAAGATGGCGAAAGCACTTTTCTCTATACTGCATCTTAGGCCTTGACTTGGCCTAGGACAATATATTGAAGTCTTCACTCCCTAACCTAACCTTTGCTAGTACCTCTGAGTTAAAAAGAAAGAATTAGCAAATAGTCCAATCACTTTCAATCATATTTTAAAGCCACTGGTATGCGGCCAGAAATAAGAACACTTCTGGCTCACGAAATTTGACCATCGTGCCATGCACAGTCTCACACATAAAACCCACAGGACATAAACTACAAGATGACCTGTAGGATTTTATGAACTAGGGGAACCAACCCAATTTAAAATTGCAACATTCTTTCTTTTTAAAAACAAGATGGCGAAAGCACTTTTCTCTATACTGCATCTTAGGCCTTGACTTGGCCTAGGACAATATATTGAAGTCTTCACTCCCTAACCTAACCTTTGCTAGTACCTCTGAGTTAAAAAGAAAGAATTAGCAAATAGTCCAATCACTTTCAATCATATTTTAAAGCCATTGGTATGCGGCCAGAAATAAGAACACTTCTGGCTCACGAAATTTGACCATCGTGCCATGCACAGTCTCACACATAAAACCCACAGGACATAAACTACAAGATGACCTGTAGGATTTTATGAACTAGGGGAACCAACCCAATTTAAAATTGCAACATTCTTTCTTTTTAAAAACAAGATGGCGAAAGCACTTTTCTCTATACTGCATCTTAGGCCTTGACTTGGCCTAGGACAATATATTGAAGTCTTCACTCCCTAACCTAACCTTTGCTAGTACCTCTGAGTTAAAAAGAAAGAATTAGCAAATAGTCCAATCACTTTCAATCATATTTTAAAGCCATTGGTATGCGGCCAGAAATAAGAACACTTCTGGCTCACGACATTTGACCATCGTGCCATGCACAGTCTCACACATAAAACCCACAGGACATAAACTACAAGATGACCTGTAGGATTTTATGAACTAGGGGAACCAACCCAATTTAAAATTGCAACATTCTTTCTTTTTAAAAACAAGATGGCGAAAGCACTTTTCTCTATACTGCATCTTAGGCCTTGACTTGGCCTAGGACAATATATTGAAGTCTTCACTCCCTAACCTAACCTTTGCTAGTACCTCTGAGTTAAAAAGAAAGAATTAGCAAATAGTCCAATCACTTTCAATCATATTTTAAAGCCATTGGTATGCGGCCAGAAATAAGAACACTTCTGGCTCACGAAATTTGACCATCGTGCCATGCACAGTCTCACACATAAAACCCACAGGACATAAACTACAAGATGACCTGTAGGATTTTATGAACTAGGGGAACCAACCCAATTTAAAATTGCAACATTCTTTCTTTTTAAAAACAAGATGGCGAAAGCACTTTTCTCTATACTGCATCTTAGGCCTTGACTTGGCCTAGGACAATATATTGAAGTCTTCACTCCCTAACCTAACCTTTGCTAGTACCTCTGAGTTAAAAAGAAAGAATTAGCAAATAGTCCAATCACTTTCAATCATATTTTAAAGCCATTGGTATGCGGCCAGAAATAAGAACACTTCTGGCTCACGAAATTTGACCATCGTGCCATGCACAGTCTCACACATAAAACCCACAGGACATAAACTACAAGATGACCTGTAGGATTTTATGAACTAGGGGAACCAACCCAATTTAAAATTGCAACATTCTTTCTTTTTAAAAACAAGATGGCGAAAGCACTTTTCTCTATACTGCATCTTAGGCCTTGACTTGGCCTAGGACAATATATTGAAGTCTTCACTCCCTAACCTAACCTTTGCTAGTACCTCTGAGTTAAAAAGAAAGAATTAGCAAATAGTCCAATCACTTTCAATCATATTTTAAAGCCATTGGTATGCGGCCAGAAATAAGAACACTTCTGGCTCACGAAATTTGACCGTCGTGCCATGCACAGTCTCACACATAAAACCCACAGGACATAAACTACAAGATGACCTGTAGGATTTTATGAACTAGGGGAACCAACCCAATTTAAAATTGCAACATTCTTTCTTTTTAAAAACAAGATGGCGAAAGCACTTTTCTCTATACTGCATCTTAGGCCTTGACTTGGCCTAGGACAATATATTGAAGTCTTCACTCCCTAACCTAACCTTTGCTAGTACCTCTGAGTTAAAAAGAAAGAATTAGCAAATAGTCCAATCACTTTCAATCATATTTTAAAGCCATTGGTATGCGGCCAGAAATAAGAACACTTCTGGCTCACGAAATTTGACCATCGTGCCATGCACAGTCTCACACATAAAACCCACAGGACATAAACTACAAGATGACCTGTAGGATTTTATGAACTAGGGGAACCAACCCAATTTAAAATTGCAACATTCTTTCTTTTTAAAAACAAGATGGCGAAAGCACTTTTCTCTATACTGCATCTTAGGCCTTGACTTGGCCTAGGACAATATATTGAAGTCTTCACTCCCTAACCTAACCTTTGCTAGTACCTCTGAGTTAAAAAGAAAGAATTAGCAAATAGTCCAATCACTTTCAATCATATTTTAAAGCCATTGGTATGCGGCCAGAAATAAGAACACTTCTGGCTCACGACATTTGACCATCGTGCCATGCACAGTCTCACACATAAAACCCACAGGACATAAACTACAAGATGACCTGTAGGATTTTATGAACTAGGGGAACCAACCCAATTTAAAATTGCAACATTCTTTCTTTTTAAAAACAAGATGGCGAAAGCACTTTTCTCTATACTGCATCTTAGGCCTTGACTTGGCCTAGGACAATATATTGAAGTCTTCACTCCCTAACCTAACCTTTGCTAGTACCTCTGAGTTAAAAAGAAAGAATTAGCAAATAGTCCAATCACTTTCAATCATATTTTAAAGCCATTGGTATGCGGCCAGAAATAAGAACACTTCTGGCTCACGAAATTTGACCATCGTGCCATGCACAGTCTCACACATAAAACCCACAGGACATAAACTACAAGATGACCTGTAGGATTTTATGAACTAGGGGAACCAACCCAATTTAAAATTGCAACATTCTTTGTTTTTAAAAACAAGATGGCGAAAGCACTTTTCTCTATACTGCATCTTAGGCCTTGACTTGGCCTAGGACAATATATTGAAGTCTTCACTCCCTAACCTAACCTTTGCTAGTACCTCTGAGTTAAAAAGAAAGAATTAGCAAATAGTCCAATCACTTTCAATCATATTTTAAAGCCATTGGTATGCGGCCAGAAATAAGAACACTTCTGGCTCACGAAATTTGACCATCGTGCCATGCACAGTCTCACACATAAAACCCACAGGACATAAACTACAAGATGACCTGTAGGATTTTATGAACTAGGGGAACCAACCCAATTTAAAATTGCAACATTCTTTCTTTTTAAAAACAAGATGGCGAAAGCACTTTTCTCTATACTGCATCTTAGGCCTTGACTTGGCCTAGGACAATATATTGAAGTCTTCACTCCCTAACCTAACCTTTGCTAGTACCTCTGAGTTAAAAAGAAAGAATTAGCAAATAGTCCAATCACTTTCAATCATATTTTAAAGCCATTGGTATGCGGCCAGAAATAAGAACACTTCTGGCTCACGAAATTTGACCGTCGTGCCATGCACAGTCTCACACATAAAACCCACAGGACATAAACTACAAGATGACCTGTAGGATTTTATGAACTAGGGGAACCAACCCAATTTAAAATTGCAACATTCTTTCTTTTTAAAAACAAGATGGCGAAAGCACTTTTCTCTATACTGCATCTTAGGCCTTGACTTGGCCTAGGACAATATATTGAAGTCTTCACTCCCTAACCTAACCTTTGCTAGTACCTCTGAGTTAAAAAGAAAGAATTAGCAAATAGTCCAATCACTTTCAATCATATTTTAAAGCCATTGGTATGCGGCCAGAAATAAGAACACTTCTGGCTCACGAAATTTGACCATCGTGCCATGCACAGTCTCACACATAAAACCCACAGGACATAAACTACAAGATGACCTGTAGGATTTTATGAACTAGGGGAACCAACCCAATTTAAAATTGCAACATTCTTTCTTTTTAAAAACAAGATGGCGAAAGCACTTTTCTCTATACTGCATCTTAGGCCTTGACTTGGCCTAGGACAATATATTGAAGTCTTCACTCCCTAACCTAACCTTTGCTAGTACCTCTGAGTTAAAAAGAAAGAATTAGCAAATAGTCCAATCACTTTCAATCATATTTTAAAGCCATTGGTATGCGGCCAGAAATAAGAACACTTCTGGCTCACGAAATTTGACCATCGTGCCATGCACAGTCTCACACATAAAACCCACAGGACATAAACTACAAGATGACCTGTAGGATTTTATGAACTAGGGGAACCAACCCAATTTAAAATTGCAACATTCTTTCTTTTTAAAAACAAGATGGCGAAAGCACTTTTCTCTATACTGCATCTTAGGCCTTGACTTGGCCTAGGACAATATATTGAAGTCTTCACTCCCTAACCTAACCTTTGCTAGTACCTCTGAGTTAAAAAGAAAGAATTAGCAAATAGTCCAATCACTTTCAATCATATTTTAAAGCCATTGGTATGCGGCCAGAAATAAGAACACTTCTGGCTCACGAAATTTGACCATCGTGCCATGCACAGTCTCACACATAAAACCCACAGGACATAAACTACAAGATGACCTGTAGGATTTTATGAACTAGGGGAACCAACCCAATTTAAAATTGCAACATTCTTTCTTTTTAAAAACAAGATGGCGAAAGCACTTTTCTCTATACTGCATCTTAGGCCTTGACTTGGCCTAGGACAATATATTGAAGTCTTCACTCCCTAACCTAACCTTTGCTAGTACCTCTGAGTTAAAAAGAAAGAATTAGCAAATAGTCCAATCACTTTCAATCATATTTTAAAGCCATTGGTATGCGGCCAGAAATAAGAACACTTCTGGCTCACGAAATTTGACCATCGTGCCATGCACAGTCTCACACATAAAACCCACAGGACATAAACTACAAGATGACCTGTAGGATTTTATGAACTAGGGGAACCAACCCAATTTAAAATTGCAACATTCTTTCTTTTTAAAAACAAGATGGCGAAAGCACTTTTCTCTATACTGCATCTTAGGCCTTGACTTGGCCTAGGACAATATATTGAAGTCTTCACTCCCTAACCTAACCTTTGCTAGTACCTCTGAGTTAAAAAGAAAGAATTAGCAAATAGTCCAATCACTTTCAATCATATTTTAAAGCCATTGGTATGCGGCCAGAAATAAGAACACTTCTGGCTCACGAAATTTGACCATCGTGCCATGCACAGTCTCACACATAAAACCCACAGGACATAAACTACAAGATGACCTGTAGGATTTTATGAACTAGGGGAACCAACCCAATTTAAAATTGCAACATTCTTTCTTTTTAAAAACAAGATGGCGAAAGCACTTTTTTCTATACTGCATCTTAGGCCTTGACTTGGCCTAGGACAATATATTGAAGTCTTCACTCCCTAACCTAACCTTTGCTAGTACCTCTGAGTTAAAAAGAAAGAATTAGCAAATAGTCCAATCACTTTCAATCATATTTTAAAGCCATTGGTATGCGGCCAGAAATAAGAACACTTCTGGCTCACGAAATTTGACCATCGTGCCATGCACAGTCTCACACATAAAACCCACAGGACATAAACTACAAGATGACCTGTAGGATTTTATGAACTAGGGGAACCAACCCAATTTAAAATTGCAACATTCTTTCTTTTTAAAAACAAGATGGCGAAAGCACTTTTCTCTATACTGCATCTTAGGCCTTGACTTGGCCTAGGACAATATATTGAAGTCTTCACTCCCTAACCTAACCTTTGCTAGTACCTCTGAGTTAAAAAGAAAGAATTAGCAAATAGTCCAATCACTTTCAATCATATTTTAAAGCCATTGGTATGCGGCCAGAAATAAGAACACTTCTGGCTCACGAAATTTGACCATCGTGCCATGCACAGTCTCACACATAAAACCCACAGGACATAAACTACAAGATGACCTGTAGGATTTTATGAACTAGGGGAACCAACCCAATTTAAAATTGCAACATTCTTTCTTTTTAAAAACAAGATGGCGAAAGCACTTTTCTCTATACTGCATCTTAGGCCTTGACTTGGCCTAGGACAATATATTGAAGTCTTCACTCCCTAACCTAACCTTTGCTAGTACCTCTGAGTTAAAAAGAAAGAATTAGCAAATAGCCCAATCACTTTCAATCATATTTTAAAGCCATTGGTATGCGGCCAGAAATAAGAACACTTCTGGCTCACGAAATTTGACCATCGTGCCATGCACAGTCTCACACATAAAACCCACAGGACATAAACTACAAGATGACCTGTAGGATTTTATGAACTAGGGGAACCAACCCAATTTAAAATTGCAACATTCTTTCTTTTTAAAAACAAGATGGCGAAAGCACTTTTCTCTATACTGCATCTTAGGCCTTGACTTGGCCTAGGACAATATATTGAAGTCTTCACTCCCTAACCTAACCTTTGCTAGTACCTCTGAGTTAAAAAGAAAGAATTAGCAAATAGTCCAATCACTTTCAATCATATTTTAAAGCCATTGGTATGCGGCCAGAAATAAGAACACTTCTGGCTCACGAAATTTGACCATCGTGCCATGCACAGTCTCACACATAAAACCCACAGGACATAAACTACAAGATGACCTGTAGGATTTTATGAACTAGGGGAACCAACCCAATTTAAAATTGCAACATTCTTTCTTTTTAAAAACAAGATGGCGAAAGCACTTTTCTCTATACTGCATCTTAGGCCTTGACTTGGCCTAGGACAATATATTGAAGTCTTCACTCCCTAACCTAACCTTTGCTAGTACCTCTGAGTTAAAAAGAAAGAATTAGCAAATAGTCCAATCACTTTCAATCATATTTTAAAGCCATTGGTATGCGGCCAGAAATAAGAACACTTCTGGCTCACGAAATTTGACCATCGTGCCATGCACAGTCTCACACATAAAACCCACAGGACATAAACTACAAGATGACCTGTAGGATTTTATGAACTAGGGGAACCAACCCAATTTAAAATTGCAACATTCTTTCTTTTTAAAAACAAGATGGCGAAAGCACTTTTTTCTATACTGCATCTTAGGCCTTGACTTGGCCTAGGACAATATATTGAAGTCTTCACTCCCTAACCTAACCTTTGCTAGTACCTCTGAGTTAAAAAGAAAGAATTAGCAAATAGTCCAATCACTTTCAATCATATTTTAAAGCCATTGGTATGCGGCCAGAAATAAGAACACTTCTGGCTCACGAAATTTGACCATCGTGCCATGCACAGTCTCACACATAAAACCCACAGGACATAAACTACAAGATGACCTGTAGGATTTTATGAACTAGGGGAACCAACCCAATTTAAAATTGCAACATTCTTTCTTTTTAAAAACAAGATGGCGAAAGCACTTTTCTCTATACTGCATCTTAGGCCTTGACTTGGCCTAGGACAATATATTGAAGTCTTCACTCCCTAACCTAACCTTTGCTAGTACCTCTGAGTTAAAAAGAAAGAATTAGCAAATAGTCCAATCACTTTCAATCATATTTTAAAGCCATTGGTATGCGGCCAGAAATAAGAACACTTCTGGCTCACGAAATTTGACCATCGTGCCATGCACAGTCTCACACATAAAACCCACAGGACATAAACTACAAGATGACCTGTAGGATTTTATGAACTAGGGGAACCAACCCAATTTAAAATTGCAACATTCTTTCTTTTTAAAAACAAGATGGCGAACGCACTTTTCTCTATACTGCATCTTAGGCCTTGACTTGGCCTAGGACAATATATTGAAGTCTTCACTCCCTAACCTAACCTTTGCTAGTACCTCTGAGTTAAAAAGAAAGAATTAGCAAATAGCCCAATCACTTTCAATCATATTTTAAAGCCATTGGTATGCGGCCAGAAATAAGAACACTTCTGGCTCACGAAATTTGACCATCGTGCCATGCACAGTCTCACACATAAAACCCACAGGACATAAACTACAAGATGACCTGTAGGATTTTATGAACTAGGGGAACCAACCCAATTTAAAATTGCAACATTCTTTCTTTTTAAAAACAAGATGGCGAAAGCACTTTTCTCTATACTGCATCTTAGGCCTTGACTTGGCCTAGGACAATATATTGAAGTCTTCACTCCCTAACCTAACCTTTGCTAGTACCTCTGAGTTAAAAAGAAAGAATTAGCAAATAGTCCAATCACTTTCAATCATATTTTAAAGCCATTGGTATGCGGCCAGAAATAAGAACACTTCTGGCTCACGAAATTTGACCATCGTGCCATGCACAGTCTCACACATAAAACCCACAGGACATAAACTACAAGATGACCTGTAGGATTTTATGAACTAGGGGAACCAACCCAATTTAAAATTGCAACATTCTTTCTTTTTAAAAACAAGATGGCGAAAGCACTTTTCTCTATACTGCATCTTAGGCCTTGACTTGGCCTAGGACAATATATTGAAGTCTTCACTCCCTAACCTAACCTTTGCTAGTACCTCTGAGTTAAAAAGAAAGAATTAGCAAATAGTCCAATCACTTTCAATCATATTTTAAAGCCATTGGTATGCGGCCAGAAATAAGAACACTTCTGGCTCACGAAATTTGACCATCGTGCCATGCACAGTCTCACACATAAAACCCACAGGACATAAACTACAAGATGACCTGTAGGATTTTATGAACTAGGGGAACCAACCCAATTTAAAATTGCAACATTCTTTCTTTTTAAAAACAAGATGGCGAAAGCACTTTTCTCTATACTGCATCTTAGGCCTTGACTTGGCCTAGGACAATATATTGAAGTCTTCACTCCCTAACCTAACCTTTGCTAGTACCTCTGAGTTAAAAAGAAAGAATTAGCAAATAGTCCAATCACTTTCAATCATATTTTAAAGCCATTGGTATGCGGCCAGAAATAAGAACACTTCTGGCTCACGAAATTTGACCATCGTGCCATGCACAGTCTCACACATAAAACCCACAGGACATAAACTACAAGATGACCTGTAGGATTTTATGAACTAGGGGAACCAACCCAATTTAAAATTGCAACATTCTTTCTTTTTAAAAACAAGATGGCGAAAGCACTTTTCTCTATACTGCATCTTAGGCCTTGACTTGGCCTAGGACAATATATTGAAGTCTTCACTCCCTAACCTAACCTTTGCTAGTACCTCTGAGTTAAAAAGAAAGAATTAGCAAATAGTCCAATCACTTTCAATCATATTTTAAAGCCATTGGTATGCGGCCAGAAATAAGAACACTTCTGGCTCACGAAATTTGACCATCGTGCCATGCACAGTCTCACACATAAAACCCACAGGACATAAACTACAAGATGACCTGTAGGATTTTATGAACTAGGGGAACCAACCCAATTTAAAATTGCAACATTCTTTCTTTTTAAAAACAAGATGGCGAAAGCACTTTTCTCTATACTGCATCTTAGGCCTTGACTTGGCCTAGGACAATATATTGAAGTCTTCACTCCCTAACCTAACCTTTGCTAGTACCTCTGAGTTAAAAAGAAAGAATTAGCAAATAGCCCAATCACTTTCAATCATATTTTAAAGCCATTGGTATGCGGCCAGAAATAAGAACACTTCTGGCTCACGAAATTTGACCATCGTGCCATGCACAGTCTCACACATAAAACCCACAGGACATAAACTACAAGATGACCTGTAGGATTTTATGAACTAGGGGAACCAACCCAATTTAAAATTGCAACATTCTTTCTTTTTAAAAACAAGATGGCGAAAGCACTTTTCTCTATACTGCATCTTAGGCCTTGACTTGGCCTAGGACAATATATTGAAGTCTTCACTCCCTAACCTAACCTTTGCTAGTACCTCTGAGTTAAAAAGAAAGAATTAGCAAATAGTCCAATCACTTTCAATCATATTTTAAAGCCATTGGTATGCGGCCAGAAATAAGAACACTTCTGGCTCACGAAATTTGACCATCGTGCCATGCACAGTCTCACACATAAAACCCACAGGACATAAACTACAAGATGACCTGTAGGATTTTATGAACTAGGGGAACCAACCCAATTTAAAATTGCAACATTCTTTCTTTTTAAAAACAAGATGGCGAAAGCACTTTTCTCTATACTGCATCTTAGGCCTTGACTTGGCCTAGGACAATATATTGAAGTCTTCACTCCCTAACCTAACCTTTGCTAGTACCTCTGAGTTAAAAAGAAAGAATTAGCAAATAGTCCAATCACTTTCAATCATATTTTAAAGCCATTGGTATGCGGCCAGAAATAAGAACACTTCTGGCTCACGAAATTTGACCATCGTGCCATGCACAGTCTCACACATAAAACCCACAGGACATAAACTACAAGATGACCTGTAGGATTTTATGAACTAGGGGAACCAACCCAATTTAAAATTGCAACATTCTTTCTTTTTAAAAACAAGATGGCGAAAGCACTTTTTTCTATACTGCATCTTAGGCCTTGACTTGGCCTAGGACAATATATTGAAGTCTTCACTCCCTAACCTAACCTTTGCTAGTACCTCTGAGTTAAAAAGAAAGAATTAGCAAATAGTCCAATCACTTTCAATCATATTTTAAAGCCATTGGTATGCGGCCAGAAATAAGAACACTTCTGGCTCACGAAATTTGACCATCGTGCCATGCACAGTCTCACACATAAAACCCACAGGACATAAACTACAAGATGACCTGTAGGATTTTATGAACTAGGGGAACCAACCCAATTTAAAATTGCAACATTCTTTCTTTTTAAAAACAAGATGGCGAAAGCACTTTTCTCTATACTGCATCTTAGGCCTTGACTTGGCCTAGGACAATATATTGAAGTCTTCACTCCCTAACCTAACCTTTGCTAGTACCTCTGAGTTAAAAAGAAAGAATTAGCAAATAGTCCAATCACTTTCAATCATATTTTAAAGCCATTGGTATGCGGCCAGAAATAAGAACACTTCTGGCTCACGAAATTTGACCATCGTGCCATGCACAGTCTCACACATAAAACCCACAGGACATAAACTACAAGATGACCTGTAGGATTTTATGAACTAGGGGAACCAACCCAATTTAAAATTGCAACATTCTTTCTTTTTAAAAACAAGATGGCGAACGCACTTTTCTCTATACTGCATCTTAGGCCTTGACTTGGCCTAGGACAATATATTGAAGTCTTCACTCCCTAACCTAACCTTTGCTAGTACCTCTGAGTTAAAAAGAAAGAATTAGCAAATAGCCCAATCACTTTCAATCATATTTTAAAGCCATTGGTATGCGGCCAGAAATAAGAACACTTCTGGCTCACGAAATTTGACCATCGTGCCATGCACAGTCTCACACATAAAACCCACAGGACATAAACTACAAGATGACCTGTAGGATTTTATGAACTAGGGGAACCAACCCAATTTAAAATTGCAACATTCTTTCTTTTTAAAAACAAGATGGCGAAAGCACTTTTCTCTATACTGCATCTTAGGCCTTGACTTGGCCTAGGACAATATATTGAAGTCTTCACTCCCTAACCTAACCTTTGCTAGTACCTCTGAGTTAAAAAGAAAGAATTAGCAAATAGTCCAATCACTTTCAATCATATTTTAAAGCCATTGGTATGCGGCCAGAAATAAGAACACTTCTGGCTCACGAAATTTGACCATCGTGCCATGCACAGTCTCACACATAAAACCCACAGGACATAAACTACAAGATGACCTGTAGGATTTTATGAACTAGGGGAACCAACCCAATTTAAAATTGCAACATTCTTTCTTTTTAAAAACAAGATGGCGAAAGCACTTTTCTCTATACTGCATCTTAGGCCTTGACTTGGCCTAGGACAATATATTGAAGTCTTCACTCCCTAACCTAACCTTTGCTAGTACCTCTGAGTTAAAAAGAAAGAATTAGCAAATAGTCCAATCACTTTCAATCATATTTTAAAGCCATTGGTATGCGGCCAGAAATAAGAACACTTCTGGCTCACGAAATTTGACCATCGTGCCATGCACAGTCTCACACATAAAACCCACAGGACATAAACTACAAGATGACCTGTAGGATTTTATGAACTAGGGGAACCAACCCAATTTAAAATTGCAACATTCTTTCTTTTTAAAAACAAGATGGCGAAAGCACTTTTCTCTATACTGCATCTTAGGCCTTGACTTGGCCTAGGACAATATATTGAAGTCTTCACTCCCTAACCTAACCTTTGCTAGTACCTCTGAGTTAAAAAGAAAGAATTAGCAAATAGTCCAATCACTTTCAATCATATTTTAAAGCCATTGGTATGCGGCCAGAAATAAGAACACTTCTGGCTCACGAAATTTGACCATCGTGCCATGCACAGTCTCACACATAAAACCCACAGGACATAAACTACAAGATGACCTGTAGGATTTTATGAACTAGGGGAACCAACCCAATTTAAAATTGCAACATTCTTTCTTTTTAAAAACAAGATGGCGAAAGCACTTTTCTCTATACTGCATCTTAGGCCTTGACTTGGCCTAGGACAATATACTGAAGTCTTCACTCCCTAACCTAACCTTTGCTAGTACCTCTGAGTTAAAAAGAAAGAATTAGCAAATAGTCCAATCACTTTCAATCATATTTTAAAGCCATTGGTATGCGGCCAGAAATAAGAACACTTCTGGCTCACGAAATTTGACCATCGTGCCATGCACAGTCTCACACATAAAACCCACAGGACATAAACTACAAGATGACCTGTAGGATTTTATGAACTAGGGGAACCAACCCAATTTAAAATTGCAACATTCTTTCTTTTTAAAAACAAGATGGCGAAAGCACTTTTCTCTATACTGCATCTTAGGCCTTGACTTGGCCTAGGACAATATATTGAAGTCTTCACTCCCTAACCTAACCTTTGCTAGTACCTCTGAGTTAAAAAGAAAGAATTAGCAAATAGCCCAATCACTTTCAATCATATTTTAAAGCCATTGGTATGCGGCCAGAAATAAGAACACTTCTGGCTCACGAAATTTGACCATCGTGCCATGCACAGTCTCACACATAAAACCCACAGGACATAAACTACAAGATGACCTGTAGGATTTTATGAACTAGGGGAACCAACCCAATTTAAAATTGCAACATTCTTTCTTTTTAAAAACAAGATGGCGAAAGCACTTTTCTCTATACTGCATCTTAGGCCTTGACTTGGCCTAGGACAATATATTGAAGTCTTCACTCCCTAACCTAACCTTTGCTAGTACCTCTGAGTTAAAAAGAAAGAATTAGCAAATAGTCCAATCACTTTCAATCATATTTTAAAGCCATTGGTATGCGGCCAGAAATAAGAACACTTCTGGCTCACGAAATTTGACCATCGTGCCATGCACAGTCTCACACATAAAACCCACAGGACATAAACTACAAGATGACCTGTAGGATTTTATGAACTAGGGGAACCAACCCAATTTAAAATTGCAACATTCTTTCTTTTTAAAAACAAGATGGCGAAAGCACTTTTCTCTATACTGCATCTTAGGCCTTGACTTGGCCTAGGACAATATATTGAAGTCTTCACTCCCTAACCTAACCTTTGCTAGTACCTCTGAGTTAAAAAGAAAGAATTAGCAAATAGTCCAATCACTTTCAATCATATTTTAAAGCCATTGGTATGCGGCCAGAAATAAGAACACTTCTGGCTCACGAAATTTGACCATCGTGCCATGCACAGTCTCACACATAAAACCCACAGGACATAAACTACAAGATGACCTGTAGGATTTTATGAACTAGGGGAACCAACCCAATTTAAAATTGCAACATTCTTTCTTTTTAAAAACAAGATGGCGAAAGCACTTTTCTCTATACTGCATCTTAGGCCTTGACTTGGCCTAGGACAATATATTGAAGTCTTCACTCCCTAACCTAACCTTTGCTAGTACCTCTGAGTTAAAAAGAAAGAATTAGCAAATAGTCCAATCACTTTCAATCATATTTTAAAGCCATTGGTATGCGGCCAGAAATAAGAACACTTCTGGCTCACGAAATTTGACCATCGTGCCATGCACAGTCTCACACATAAAACCCACAGGACATAAACTACAAGATGACCTGTAGGATTTTATGAACTAGGGGAACCAACCCAATTTAAAATTGCAACATTCTTTCTTTTTAAAAACAAGATGGCGAAAGCACTTTTTTCTATACTGCATCTTAGGCCTTGACTTGGCCTAGGACAATATATTGAAGTCTTCACTCCCTAACCTAACCTTTGCTAGTACCTCTGAGTTAAAAAGAAAGAATTAGCAAATAGTCCAATCACTTTCAATCATATTTTAAAGCCATTGGTATGCGGCCAGAAATAAGAACACTTCTGGCTCACGAAATTTGACCATCGTGCCATGCACAGTCTCACACATAAAACCCACAGGACATAAACTACAAGATGACCTGTAGGATTTTATGAACTAGGGGAACCAACCCAATTTAAAATTGCAACATTCTTTCTTTTTAAAAACAAGATGGCGAAAGCACTTTTCTCTATACTGCATCTTAGGCCTTGACTTGGCCTAGGACAATATATTGAAGTCTTCACTCCCTAACCTAACCTTTGCTAGTACCTCTGAGTTAAAAAGAAAGAATTAGCAAATAGTCCAATCACTTTCAATCATATTTTAAAGCCATTGGTATGCGGCCAGAAATAAGAACACTTCTGGCTCACGAAATTTGACCATCGTGCCATGCACAGTCTCACACATAAAACCCACAGGACATAAACTACAAGATGACCTGTAGGATTTTATGAACTAGGGGAACCAACCCAATTTAAAATTGCAACATTCTTTCTTTTTAAAAACAAGATGGCGAAAGCACTTTTCTCTATACTGCATCTTAGGCCTTGACTTGGCCTAGGACAATATATTGAAGTCTTCACTCCCTAACCTAACCTTTGCTAGTACCTCTGAGTTAAAAAGAAAGAATTAGCAAATAGCCCAATCACTTTCAATCATATTTTAAAGCCATTGGTATGCGGCCAGAAATAAGAACACTTCTGGCTCACGAAATTTGACCATCGTGCCATGCACAGTCTCACACATAAAACCCACAGGACATAAACTACAAGATGACCTGTAGGATTTTATGAACTAGGGGAACCAACCCAATTTAAAATTGCAACATTCTTTCTTTTTAAAAACAAGATGGCGAAAGCACTTTTCTCTATACTGCATCTTAGGCCTTGACTTGGCCTAGGACAATATATTGAAGTCTTCACTCCCTAACCTAACCTTTGCTAGTACCTCTGAGTTAAAAAGAAAGAATTAGCAAATAGTCCAATCACTTTCAATCATATTTTAAAGCCATTGGTATGCGGCCAGAAATAAGAACACTTCTGGCTCACGAAATTTGACCATCGTGCCATGCACAGTCTCACACATAAAACCCACAGGACATAAACTACAAGATGACCTGTAGGATTTTATGAACTAGGGGAACCAACCCAATTTAAAATTGCAACATTCTTTCTTTTTAAAAACAAGATGGCGAAAGCACTTTTCTCTATACTGCATCTTAGGCCTTGACTTGGCCTAGGACAATATATTGAAGTCTTCACTCCCTAACCTAACCTTTGCTAGTACCTCTGAGTTAAAAAGAAAGAATTAGCAAATAGTCCAATCACTTTCAATCATATTTTAAAGCCATTGGTATGCGGCCAGAAATAAGAACACTTCTGGCTCACGAAATTTGACCATCGTGCCATGCACAGTCTCACACATAAAACCCACAGGACATAAACTACAAGATGACCTGTAGGATTTTATGAACTAGGGGAACCAACCCAATTTAAAATTGCAACATTCTTTCTTTTTAAAAACAAGATGGCGAAAGCACTTTTCTCTATACTGCATCTTAGGCCTTGACTTGGCCTAGGACAATATATTGAAGTCTTCACTCCCTAACCTAACCTTTGTTAGTACCTCTGAGTTAAAAAGAAAGAATTAGCAAATAGTCCAATCACTTTCAATCATATTTTAAAGCCATTGGTATGCGGCCAGAAATAAGAACACTTCTGGCTCACGAAATTTGACAATCGTGCCATGCACAGTCTCACACATAAAACCCACAGGACATAAACTACAAGATGACCTGTAGGATTTTATGAACTAGGGGAACCAACCCAATTTAAAATTGCAACATTCTTTCTTTTTAAAAACAAGATGGCGAAAGCACTTTTTTCTATACTGCATCTTAGGCCTTGACTTGGCCTAGGACAATATATTGAAGAGTTCACTCCCTAACCTAACCTTTGCTAGTACCTCTGAGTTAAAAAGAAAGAATTAGCAAATAGTCCAATCACTTTCAATCATATTTTAAAGCCATTGGTATGCGGCCAGAAATAAGAACACTTCTGGCTCACGAAATTTGACCATCGTGCCATGCACAGTCTCACACATAAAACCCACAGGACATAAACTACAAGATGACCTGTAGGATTTTATGAACTAGGGGAACCAACCCAATTTAAAATTGCAACATTCTTTCTTTTAAAAACAAGATGGCGAAAGCACTTTTCTCTATACTGCATCTTAGGCCTTGACTTGGCCTAGGACAATATATTGAAGTCTTCACTCCCTAACCTAACCTTTGCTAGTACCTCTGAGTTAAAAAGAAAGAATTAGCAAATAGTCCAATCACTTTCAATCATATTTTAAAGCCACTGGTATGCGGCCAGAAATAAGAACACTTCTGGCTCACGAAATTTGACCATCGTGCCATGCACAGTCTCACACATAAAACCCACAGGACATAAACTACAAGATGACCTGTAGGATTTTATGAACTAGGGGAACCAACCCAATTTAAAATTGCAACATTCTTTCTTTTTAAAAACAAGATGGCGAAAGCACTTTTCTCTATACTGCATCTTAGGCCTTGACTTGGCCTAGGACAATATATTGAAGTCTTCACTCCCTAACCTAACCTTTGCTAGTACCTCTGAGTTAAAAAGAAAGAATTAGCAAATAGTCCAATCACTTTCAATCATATTTTAAAGCCATTGGTATGCGGCCAGAAATAAGAACACTTCTGGCTCACGAAATTTGACCATCGTGCCATGCACAGTCTCACACATAAAACCCACAGGACATAAACTACAAGATGACCTGTAGGATTTTATGAACTAGGGGAACCAACCCAATTTAAAATTGCAACATTCTTTCTTTTAAAAACAAGATGGCGAAAGCACTTTTCTCTATACTGCATCTTAGGCCTTGACTTGGCCTAGGACAATATATTGAAGTCTTCACTCCCTAACCTAACCTTTGCTAGTACCTCTGAGTTAAAAAGAAAGAATTAGCAAATAGTCCAATCACTTTCAATCATATTTTAAAGCCATTGGTATGCGGCCAGAAATAAGAACACTTCTGGCTCACGACATTTGACCATCGTGCCATGCACAGTCTCACACATAAAACCCACAGGACATAAACTACAAGATGACCTGTAGGATTTTATGAACTAGGGGAACCAACCCAATTTAAAATTGCAACATTCTTTCTTTTTAAAAACAAGATGGCGAAAGCACTTTTCTCTATACTGCATCTTAGGCCTTGACTTGGCCTAGGACAATATATTGAAGTCTTCACTCCCTAACCTAACCTTTGCTAGTACCTCTGAGTTAAAAAGAAAGAATTAGCAAATAGTCCAATCACTTTCAATCATATTTTAAAGCCATTGGTATGCGGCCAGAAATAAGAACACTTCTGGCTCACGAAATTTGACCATCGTGCCATGCACAGTCTCACACATAAAACCCACAGGACATAAACTACAAGATGACCTGTAGGATTTTATGAACTAGGGGAACCAACCCAATTTAAAATTGCAACATTCTTTCTTTTTAAAAACAAGATGGCGAAAGCACTTTTCTCTATACTGCATCTTAGGCCTTGACTTGGCCTAGGACAATATATTGAAGTCTTCACTCCCTAACCTAACCTTTGCTAGTACCTCTGAGTTAAAAAGAAAGAATTAGCAAATAGTCCAATCACTTTCAATCATATTTTAAAGCCATTGGTATGCGGCCAGAAATAAGAACACTTCTGGCTCACGAAATTTGACCATCGTGCCATGCACAGTCTCACACATAAAACCCACAGGACATAAACTACAAGATGACCTGTAGGATTTTATGAACTAGGGGAACCAACCCAATTTAAAATTGCAACATTCTTTCTTTTTAAAAACAAGATGGCGAAAGCACTTTTCTCTATACTGCATCTTAGGCCTTGACTTGGCCTAGGACAATATATTGAAGTCTTCACTCCCTAACCTAACCTTTGCTAGTACCTCTGAGTTAAAAAGAAAGAATTAGCAAATAGTCCAATCACTTTCAATCATATTTTAAAGCCATTGGTATGCGGCCAGAAATAAGAACACTTCTGGCTCACGAAATTTGACCATCGTGCCATGCACAGTCTCACACATAAAACCCACAGGACATAAACTACAAGATGACCTGTAGGATTTTATGAACTAGGGGAACCAACCCAATTTAAAATTGCAACATTCTTTCTTTTTAAAAACAAGATGGCGAAAGCACTTTTTTCTATACTGCATCTTAGGCCTTGACTTGGCCTAGGACAATATATTGAAGTCTTCACTCCCTAACCTAACCTTTGCTAGTACCTCTGAGTTAAAAGAAAGAATTAGCAAATAGTCCAATCACTTTCAATCATATTTTAAAGCCATTGGTATGCGGCCAGAAATAAGAACACTTCTGGCTCACGAAATTTGACCATCGTGCCATGCACAGTCTCACACATAAAACCCACAGGACATAAACTACAAGATGACCTGTAGGATTTTATGAACTAGGGGAACCAACCCAATTTAAAATTGCAACATTCTTTCTTTTTAAAAACAAGATGGCGAAAGCACTTTTCTCTATACTGCATCTTAGGCCTTGACTTGGCCTAGGACAATATATTGAAGTCTTCACTCCCTAACCTAACCTTTGCTAGTACCTCTGAGTTAAAAAGAAAGAATTAGCAAATAGTCCAATCACTTTCAATCATATTTTAAAGCCATTGGTATGCGGCCAGAAATAAGAACACTTCTGGCTCACGAAATTTGACCATCGTGCCATGCACAGTCTCACACATAAAACCCACAGGACATAAACTACAAGATGACCTGTAGGATTTTATGAACTAGGGGAACCAACCCAATTTAAAATTGCAACATTCTTTCTTTTTAAAAACAAGATGGCGAAAGCACTTTTCTCTATACTGCATCTTAGGCCTTGACTTGGCCTAGGACAATATATTGAAGTCTTCACTCCCTAACCTAACCTTTGCTAGTACCTCTGAGTTAAAAAGAAAGAATTAGCAAATAGCCCAATCACTTTCAATCATATTTTAAAGCCATTGGTATGCGGCCAGAAATAAGAACACTTCTGGCTCACGAAATTTGACCATCGTGCCATGCACAGTCTCACACATAAAACCCACAGGACATAAACTACAAGATGACCTGTAGGATTTTATGAACTAGGGGAACCAACCCAATTTAAAATTGCAACATTCTTTCTTTTTAAAAACAAGATGGCGAAAGCACTTTTCTCTATACTGCATCTTAGGCCTTGACTTGGCCTAGGACAATATATTGAAGTCTTCACTCCCTAACCTAACCTTTGCTAGTACCTCTGAGTTAAAAAGAAAGAATTAGCAAATAGTCCAATCACTTTCAATCATATTTTAAAGCCATTGGTATGCGGCCAGAAATAAGAACACTTCTGGCTCACGAAATTTGACCATCGTGCCATGCACAGTCTCACACATAAAACCCACAGGACATAAACTACAAGATGACCTGTAGGATTTTATGAACTAGGGGAACCAACCCAATTTAAAATTGCAACATTCTTTCTTTTTAAAAACAAGATGGCGAAAGCACTTTTCTCTATACTGCATCTTAGGCCTTGACTTGGCCTAGGACAATATATTGAAGTCTTCACTCCCTAACCTAACCTTTGCTAGTACCTCTGAGTTAAAAAGAAAGAATTAGCAAATAGTCCAATCACTTTCAATCATATTTTAAAGCCATTGGTATGCGGCCAGAAATAAGAACACTTCTGGCTCACGAAATTTGACCATCGTGCCATGCACAGTCTCACACATAAAACCCACAGGACATAAACTACAAGATGACCTGTAGGATTTTATGAACTAGGGGAACCAACCCAATTTAAAATTGCAACATTCTTTCTTTTTAAAAACAAGATGGCGAAAGCACTTTTCTCTATACTGCATCTTAGGCCTTGACTTGGCCTAGGACAATATATTGAAGTCTTCACTCCCTAACCTAACCTTTGTTAGTACCTCTGAGTTAAAAAGAAAGAATTAGCAAATAGTCCAATCACTTTCAATCATATTTTAAAGCCATTGGTATGCGGCCAGAAATAAGAACACTTCTGGCTCACGAAATTTGACAATCGTGCCATGCACAGTCTCACACATAAAACCCACAGGACATAAACTACAAGATGACCTGTAGGATTTTATGAACTAGGGGAACCAACCCAATTTAAAATTGCAACATTCTTTCTTTTTAAAAACAAGATGGCGAAAGCACTTTTTTCTATACTGCATCTTAGGCCTTGACTTGGCCTAGGACAATATATTGAAGAGTTAACTCCCTAACCTAACCTTTGCTAGTACCTCTGAGTTAAAAAGAAAGAATTAGCAAATAGTCCAATCACTTTCAATCATATTTTAAAGCCATTGGTATGCGGCCAGAAATAAGAACACTTCTGGCTCACGAAATTTGACCATCGTGCCATGCACAGTCTCACACATAAAACCCACAGGACATAAACTACAAGATGACCTGTAGGATTTTATGAACTAGGGGAACCAACCCAATTTAAAATTGCAACATTCTTTCTTTTTAAAAACAAGATGGCGAAAGCACTTTTCTCTATACTGCATCTTAGGCCTTGACTTGGCCTAGGACAATATATTGAAGTCTTCACTCCCTAACCTAACCTTTGCTAGTACCTCTGAGTTAAAAAGAAAGAATTAGCAAATAGTCCAATCACTTTCAATCATATTTTAAAGCCACTGGTATGCGGCCAGAAATAAGAACACTTCTGGCTCACGAAATTTGACCATCGTGCCATGCACAGTCTCACACATAAAACCCACAGGACATAAACTACAAGATGACCTGTAGGATTTTATGAACTAGGGGAACCAACCCAATTTAAAATTGCAACATTCTTTCTTTTTAAAAACAAGATGGCGAAAGCACTTTTCTCTATACTGCATCTTAGGCCTTGACTTGGCCTAGGACAATATATTGAAGTCTTCACTCCCTAACCTAACCTTTGCTAGTACCTCTGAGTTAAAAAGAAAGAATTAGCAAATAGTCCAATCACTTTCAATCATATTTTAAAGCCATTGGTATGCGGCCAGAAATAAGAACACTTCTGGCTCACGAAATTTGACCATCGTGCCATGCACAGTCTCACACATAAAACCCACAGGACATAAACTACAAGATGACCTGTAGGATTTTATGAACTAGGGGAACCAACCCAATTTAAAATTGCAACATTCTTTCTTTTTAAAAACAAGATGGCGAAAGCACTTTTCTCTATACTGCATCTTAGGCCTTGACTTGGCCTAGGACAATATATTGAAGTCTTCACTCCCTAACCTAACCTTTGCTAGTACCTCTGAGTTAAAAAGAAAGAATTAGCAAATAGTCCAATCACTTTCAATCATATTTTAAAGCCATTGGTATGCGGCCAGAAATAAGAACACTTCTGGCTCACGACATTTGACCATCGTGCCATGCACAGTCTCACACATAAAACCCACAGGACATAAACTACAAGATGACCTGTAGGATTTTATGAACTAGGGGAACCAACCCAATTTAAAATTGCAACATTCTTTCTTTTTAAAAACAAGATGGCGAAAGCACTTTTCTCTATACTGCATCTTAGGCCTTGACTTGGCCTAGGACAATATATTGAAGTCTTCACTCCCTAACCTAACCTTTGCTAGTACCTCTGAGTTAAAAGAAAGAATTAGCAAATAGTCCAATCACTTTCAATCATATTTTAAAGCCATTGGTATGCGGCCAGAAATAAGAACACTTCTGGCTCACGAAATTTGACCATCGTGCCATGCACAGTCTCACACATAAAACCCACAGGACATAAACTACAAGATGACCTGTAGGATTTTATGAACTAGGGGAACCAACCCAATTTAAAATTGCAACATTCTTTCTTTTTAAAAACAAGATGGCGAAAGCACTTTTCTCTATACTGCATCTTAGGCCTTGACTTGGCCTAGGACAATATATTGAAGTCTTCACTCCCTAACCTAACCTTTGCTAGTACCTCTGAGTTAAAAAGAAAGAATTAGCAAATAGTCCAATCACTTTCAATCATATTTTAAAGCCATTGGTATGCGGCCAGAAATAAGAACACTTCTGGCTCACGAAATTTGACCATCGTGCCATGCACAGTCTCACACATAAAACCCACAGGACATAAACTACAAGATGACCTGTAGGATTTTATGAACTAGGGGAACCAACCCAATTTAAAATTGCAACATTCTTTCTTTTAAAAACAAGATGGCGAAAGCACTTTTCTCTATACTGCATCTTAGGCCTTGACTTGGCCTAGGACAATATATTGAAGTCTTCACTCCCTAACCTAACCTTTGCTAGTACCTCTGAGTTAAAAAGAAAGAATTAGCAAATAGTCCAATCACTTTCAATCATATTTTAAAGCCATTGGTATGCGGCCAGAAATAAGAACACTTCTGGCTCACGAAATTTGACCGTCGTGCCATGCACAGTCTCACACATAAAACCCACAGGACATAAACTACAAGATGACCTGTAGGATTTTATGAACTAGGGGAACCAACCCAATTTAAAATTGCAACATTCTTTCTTTTTAAAAACAAGATGGCGAAAGCACTTGTCTCTATACTGCATCTTAGGCCTTGACTTGGCCTAGGACAATATATTGAAGTCTTCACTCCCTAACCTAACCTTTGCTAGTACCTCTGAGTTAAAAAGAAAGAATTAGCAAATAGTCCAATCACTTTCAATCATATTTTAAAGCCATTGGTATGCGGCCAGAAATAAGAACACTTCTGGCTCACGAAATTTGACCATCGTGCCATGCACAGTCTCACACATAAAACCCACAGGACATAAACTACAAGATGACCTGTAGGATTTTATGAACTAGGGGAACCAACCCAATTTAAAATTGCAACATTCTTTCTTTTTAAAAACAAGATGGCGAAAGCACTTTTCTCTATACTGCATCTTAGGCCTTGACTTGGCCTAGGACAATATATTGAAGTCTTCACTCCCTAACCTAACCTTTGCTAGTACCTCTGAGTTAAAAAGAAAGAATTAGCAAATAGTCCAATCACTTTCAATCATATTTTAAAGCCATTGGTATGCGGCCAGAAATAAGAACACTTCTGGCTCACGAAATTTGACCATCGTGCCATGCACAGTCTCACACATAAAACCCACAGGACATAAACTACAAGATGACCTGTAGGATTTTATGAACTAGGGGAACCAACCCAATTTAAAATTGCAACATTCTTTCTTTTTAAAAACAAGATGGCGAAAGCACTTTTCTCTATACTGCATCTTAGGCCTTGACTTGGCCTAGGACAATATATTGAAGTCTTCACTCCCTAACCTAACCTTTGCTAGTACCTCTGAGTTAAAAAGAAAGAATTAGCAAATAGTCCAATCACTTTCAATCATATTTTAAAGCCATTGGTATGCGGCCAGAAATAAGAACATTTCTGGCTCACGAAATTTGACCATCGTGCCATGCACAGTCTCACACATAAAACCCACAGGACATAAACTACAAGATGACCTGTAGGATTTTATGAACTAGGGGAACCAACCCAATTTAAAATTGCAACATTCTTTCTTTTTAAAAACAAGATGGCGAAAGCACTTTTCTCTATACTGCATCTTAGGCCTTGACTTGGCCTAGGACAATATATTGAAGTCTTCACTCCCTAACCTAACCTTTGCTAGTACCTCTGAGTTAAAAAGAAAGAATTAGCAAATAGTCCAATCACTTTCAATCATATTTTAAAGCCATTGGTATGCGGCCAGAAATAAGAACACTTCTGGCTCACGAAATTTGACCGTCGTGCCATGCACAGTCTCACACATAAAACCCACAGGACATAAACTACAAGATGACCTGTAGGATTTTATGAACTAGGGGAACCAACCCAATTTAAAATTGCAACATTCTTTCTTTTTAAAAACAAGATGGCGAAAGCACTTGTCTCTATACTGCATCTTAGGCCTTGACTTGGCCTAGGACAATATATTGAAGTCTTCACTCCCTAACCTAACCTTTGCTAGTACCTCTGAGTTAAAAAGAAAGAATTAGCAAATAGTCCAATCACTTTCAATCATATTTTAAAGCCATTGGTATGCGGCCAGAAATAAGAACACTTCTGGCTCACGAAATTTGACCATCGTGCCATGCACAGTCTCACACATAAAACCCACAGGACATAAACTACAAGATGACCTGTAGGATTTTATGAACTAGGGGAACCAACCCAATTTAAAATTGCAACATTCTTTCTTTTTAAAAACAAGATGGCGAAAGCACTTTTCTCTATACTGCATCTTAGGCCTTGACTTGGCCTAGGACAATATATTGAAGTCTTCACTCCCTAACCTAACCTTTGCTAGTACCTCTGAGTTAAAAAGAAAGAATTAGCAAATAGTCCAATCACTTTCAATCATATTTTAAAGCCATTGGTATGCGGCCAGAAATAAGAACACTTCTGGCTCACGAAATTTGACCATCGTGCCATGCACAGTCTCACACATAAAACCCACAGGACATAAACTACAAGATGACCTGTAGGATTTTATGAACTAGGGGAACCAACCCAATTTAAAATTGCAACATTCTTTCTTTTTAAAAACAAGATGGCGAAAGCACTTTTCTCTATACTGCATCTTAGGCCTTGACTTGGCCTAGGACAATATATTGAAGTCTTCACTCCCTAACCTAACCTTTGCTAGTACCTCTGAGTTAAAAAGAAAGAATTAGCAAATAGTCCAATCACTTTCAATCATATTTTAAAGCCATTGGTATGCGGCCAGAAATAAGAACACTTCTGGCTCACGAAATTTGACCATCGTGCCATGCACAGTCTCACACATAAAACCCACAGGACATAAACTACAAGATGACCTGTAGGATTTTATGAACTAGGGGAACCAACCCAATTTAAAATTGCAACATTCTTTCTTTTTAAAAACAAGATGGCGAAAGCACTTTTCTCTATACTGCATCTTAGGCCTTGACTTGGCCTAGGACAATATATTGAAGTCTTCACTCCCTAACCTAACCTTTGCTAGTACCTCTGAGTTAAAAAGAAAGAATTAGCAAATAGTCCAATCACTTTCAATCATATTTTAAAGCCATTGGTATGCGGCCAGAAATAAGAACACTTCTGGCTCACGAAATTTGACCATCGTGCCATGCACAGTCTCACACATAAAACCCACAGGACATAAACTACAAGATGACCTGTAGGATTTTATGAACTAGGGGAACCAACCCAATTTAAAATTGCAACATTCTTTCTTTTTAAAAACAAGATGGCGAAAGCACTTTTCTCTATACTGCATCTTAGGCCTTGACTTGGCCTAGGACAATATATTGAAGTCTTCACTCCCTAACCTAACCTTTGCTAGTACCTCTGAGTTAAAAAGAAAGAATTAGCAAATAGTCCAATCACTTTCAATCATATTTTAAAGCCATTGGTATGCGGCCAGAAATAAGAACACTTCTGGCTCACGAAATTTGACCATCGTGCCATGCACAGTCTCACACATAAAACCCACAGGACATAAACTACAAGATGACCTGTAGGATTTTATGAACTAGGGGAACCAACCCAATTTAAAATTGCAACATTCTTTCTTTTTAAAAACAAGATGGCGAAAGCACTTTTCTCTATACTGCATCTTAGGCCTTGACTTGGCCTAGGACAATATATTGAAGTCTTCACTCCCTAACCTAACCTTTGCTAGTACCTCTGAGTTAAAAAGAAAGAATTAGCAAATAGTCCAATCACTTTCAATCATATTTTAAAGCCATTGGTATGCGACCAGAAATAAGAACATTTCTGGCTCACGAAATTTGACCATCGTGCCATGCACAGTCTCACACATAAAACCCACAGGACATAAACTACAAGATGACCTGTAGGATTTTATGAACTAGGGGAACCAAACCAATTTAAAATTGCAACATTCTTTCTTTTTAAAAACAAGATGGCGAAAGCACTTTTCTCTATACTGCATCTTAGGCCTTGACTTGGCCTAGGACAATATATTGAAGTCTTCACTCCCTAACCTAACCTTTGCTAGTACCTCTGAGTTAAAAAGAAAGAATTAGCAAATAGTCCAATCACTTTCAATCATATTTTAAAGCCATTGGTATGCGGCCAGAAATAAGAACACTTCTGGCTCACGAAATTTGACCATCGTGCCATGCACAGTCTCACACATAAAACCCACAGGACATAAACTACAAGATGACCTGTAGGATTTTATGAACTAGGGGAACCAACCCAATTTAAAATTGCAACATTCTTTCTTTTTAAAAACAAGATGGCGAAAGCACTTTTCTCTATACTGCATCTTAGGCCTTGACTTGGCCTAGGACAATATATTGAAGTCTTCACTCCCTAACCTAACCTTTGCTAGTACCTCTGAGTTAAAAAGAAAGAATTAGCAAATAGTCCAATCACTTTCAATCATATTTTAAAGCCATTGGTATGCGGCCAGAAATAAGAACACTTCTGGCTCACGAAATTTGACCATCGTGCCATGCACAGTCTCACACATAAAACCCACAGGACATAAACTACAAGATGACCTGTAGGATTTTATGAACTAGGGGAACCAACCCAATTTAAAATTGCAACATTCTTTCTTTTTAAAAACAAGATGGCGAAAGCACTTTTCTCTATACTGCATCTTAGGCCTTGACTTGGCCTAGGACAATATATTGAAGTCTTCACTCCCTAACCTAACCTTTGCTAGTACCTCTGAGTTAAAAAGAAAGAATTAGCAAATAGTCCAATCACTTTCAATCATATTTTAAAGCCATTGGTATGCGGCCAGAAATAAGAACACTTCTGGCTCACGAAATTTGACCATCGTGCCATGCACAGTCTCACACATAAAACCCACAGGACATAAACTACAAGATGACCTGTAGGATTTTATGAACTAGGGGAACCAACCCAATTTAAAATTGCAACATTCTTTCTTTTTAAAAACAAGATGGCGAAAGCACTTTTCTCTATACTGCATCTTAGGCCTTGACTTGGCCTAGGACAATATATTGAAGTCTTCACTCCCTAACCTAACCTTTGCTAGTACCTCTGAGTTAAAAAGAAAGAATTAGCAAATAGTCCAATCACTTTCAATCATATTTTAAAGCCATTGGTATGCGGCCAGAAATAAGAACACTTCTGGCTCACGAAATTTGACCATCGTGCCATGCACAGTCTCACACATAAAACCCACAGGACATAAACTACAAGATGACCTGTAGGATTTTATGAACTAGGGGAACCAACCCAATTTAAAATTGCAACATTCTTTCTTTTTAAAAACAAGATGGCGAAAGCACTTTTCTCTATACTGCATCTTAGGCCTTGACTTGGCCTAGGACAATATATTGAAGTCTTCACTCCCTAACCTAACCTTTGCTAGTACCTCTGAGTTAAAAAGAAAGAATTAGCAAATAGTCCAATCACTTTCAATCATATTTTAAAGCCATTGGTATGCGGCCAGAAATAAGAACACTTCTGGCTCACGACATTTGACCATCGTGCCATGCACAGTCTCACACATAAAACCCACAGGACATAAACTACAAGATGACCTGTAGGATTTTATGAACTAGGGGAACCAACCCAATTTAAAATTGCAACATTCTTTCTTTTTAAAAACAAGATGGCGAAAGCACTTTTCTCTATACTGCATCTTAGGCCTTGACTTGGCCTAGGACAATATATTGAAGTCTTCACTCCCTAACCTAACCTTTGCTAGTACCTCTGAGTTAAAAAGAAAGAATTAGCAAATAGTCCAATCACTTTCAATCATATTTTAAAGCCATTGGTATGCGGCCAGAAATAAGAACACTTCTGGCTCACGAAATTTGACCATCGTGCCATGCACAGTCTCACACATAAAACCCACAGGACATAAACTACAAGATGACCTGTAGGATTTTATGAACTAGGGGAACCAACCCAATTTAAAATTGCAACATTCTTTCTTTTTAAAAACAAGATGGCGAAAGCACTTTTTTCTATACTGCATCTTAGGCCTTGACTTGGCCTAGGACAATATATTGAAGTCTTCACTCCCTAACCTAACCTTTGCTAGTACCTCTGAGTTAAAAAGAAAGAATTAGCAAATAGTCCAATCACTTTCAATCATATTTTAAAGCCATTGGTATGCGGCCAGAAATAAGAACACTTCTGGCTCACGAAATTTGACCATCGTGCCATGCACAGTCTCACACATAAAACCCACAGGACATAAACTACAAGATGACCTGTAGGATTTTATGAACTAGGGGAACCAACCCAATTTAAAATTGCAACATTCTTTCTTTTTAAAAACAAGATGGCGAAAGCACTTTTCTCTATACTGCATCTTAGGCCTTGACTTGGCCTAGGACAATATATTGAAGTCTTCACTCCCTAACCTAACCTTTGCTAGTACCTCTGAGTTAAAAAGAAAGAATTAGCAAATAGTCCAATCACTTTCAATCATATTTTAAAGCCATTGGTATGCGGCCAGAAATAAGAACACTTCTGGCTCATGAAATTTGACCATCGTGCCATGCACAGTCTCACACATAAAACCCACAGGACATAAACTACAAGATGACCTGTAGGATTTTATGAACTAGGGGAACCAACCCAATTTAAAATTGCAACATTCTTTCTTTTTAAAAACAAGATGGCGAAAGCACTTTTTTCTATACTGCATCTTAGGCCTTGACTTGGCCTAGGACAATATATTGAAGAGTTCACTCCCTAACCTAACCTTTGCTAGTACCTCTGAGTTAAAAAGAAAGAATTAGCAAATAGTCCAATCACTTTCAATCATATTTTAAAGCCATTGGTATGCGGCCAGAAATAAGAACACTTCTGGCTCACGAAATTTGACCATCGTGCCATGCACAGTCTCACACATAAAACCCACAGGACATAAACTACAAGATGACCTGTAGGATTTTATGAACTAGGGGAACCAACCCAATTTAAAATTGCAACATTCTTTCTTTTTAAAAACAAGATGGCGAAAGCACTTTTCTCTATACTGCATCTTAGGCCTTGACTTGGCCTAGGACAATATATTGAAGTCTTCACTCCCTAACCTAACCTTTGCTAGTACCTCTGAGTTAAAAAGAAAGAATTAGCAAATAGTCCAATCACTTTCAATCATATTTTAAAGCCATTGGTATGCGGCCAGAAATAAGAACACTTCTGGCTCACGAAATTTGACCATCGTGCCATGCACAGTCTCACACATAAAACCCACAGGACATAAACTACAAGATGACCTGTAGGATTTTATGAACTAGGGGAACCAACCCAATTTAAAATTGCAACATTCTTTCTTTTTAAAAACAAGATGGTGAAAGCACTTTTCTCTATACTGCATCTTAGGCCTTGACTTGGCCTAGGACAATATATTGAAGTCTTCACTCCCTAACCTAACCTTTGCTAGTACCTCTGAGTTAAAAAGAAAGAATTAGCAAATAGTCCAATCACTTTCAATCATATTTTAAAGCCATTGGTATGCGGCCAGAAATAAGAACACTTCTGGCTCACGACATTTGACCATCGTGCCATGCACAGTCTCACACATAAAACCCACAGGACATAAACTACAAGATGACCTGTAGGATTTTATGAACTAGGGGAACCAACCCAATTTAAAATTGCAACATTCTTTCTTTTTAAAAACAAGATGGCGAAAGCACTTTTTTCTATACTGCATCTTAGGCCTTGACTTGGCCTAGGACAATATATTGAAGTCTTCACTCCCTAACCTAACCTTTGCTAGTACCTCTGAGTTAAAAAGAAAGAATTAGCAAATAGTCCAATCACTTTCAATCATATTTTAAAGCCATTGGTATGCGGCCAGAAATAAGAACACTTCTGGCTCACGAAATTTGACCGTCGTGCCATGCACAGTCTCACACATAAAACCCACAGGACATAAACTACAAGATGACCTGTAGGATTTTATGAACTAGGGGAACCAACCCAATTTAAAATTGCAACATTCTTTCTTTTTAAAAACAAGATGGCGAAAGCACTTGTCTCTATACTGCATCTTAGGCCTTGACTTGGCCTAGGACAATATATTGAAGTCTTCACTCCCTAACCTAACCTTTGCTAGTACCTCTGAGTTAAAAAGAAAGAATTAGCAAATAGTCCAATCACTTTCAATCATATTTTAAAGCCATTGGTATGCGGCCAGAAATAAGAACACTTCTGGCTCACGAAATTTGACCATCGTGCCATGCACAGTCTCACACATAAAACCCACAGGACATAAACTACAAGATGACCTGTAGGATTTTATGAACTAGGGGAACCAACCCAATTTAAAATTGCAACATTCTTTCTTTTTAAAAACAAGATGGCGAAAGCACTTTTCTCTATACTGCATCTTAGGCCTTGACTTGGCCTAGGACAATATATTGAAGTCTTCACTCCCTAACCTAACCTTTGCTAGTACCTCTGAGTTAAAAAGAAAGAATTAGCAAATAGTCCAATCACTTTCAATCATATTTTAAAGCCATTGGTATGCGGCCAGAAATAAGAACACTTCTGGCTCACGAAATTTGACCATCGTGCCATGCACAGTCTCACACATAAAACCCACAGGACATAAACTACAAGATGACCTGTAGGATTTTATGAACTAGGGGAACCAACCCAATTTAAAATTGCAACATTCTTTCTTTTTAAAAACAAGATGGCGAAAGCACTTTTCTCTATACTGCATCTTAGGCCTTGACTTGGCCTAGGACAATATATTGAAGTCTTCACTCCCTAACCTAACCTTTGCTAGTACCTCTGAGTTAAAAAGAAAGAATTAGCAAATAGTCCAATCACTTTCAATCATATTTTAAAGCCATTGGTATGCGGCCAGAAATAAGAACACTTCTGGCTCACGAAATTTGACCATCGTGCCATGCACAGTCTCACACATAAAACCCACAGGACATAAACTACAAGATGACCTGTAGGATTTTATGAACTAGGGGAACCAACCCAATTTAAAATTGCAACATTCTTTCTTTTTAAAAACAAGATGGCGAAAGCACTTTTCTCTATACTGCATCTTAGGCCTTGACTTGGCCTAGGACAATATATTGAAGTCTTCACTCCCTAACCTAACCTTTGCTAGTACCTCTGAGTTAAAAAGAAAGAATTAGCAAATAGTCCAATCACTTTCAATCATATTTTAAAGCCATTGGTATGCGGCCAGAAATAAGAACACTTCTGGCTCACGAAATTTGACCATCGTGCCATGCACAGTCTCACACATAAAACCCACAGGACATAAACTACAAGATGACCTGTAGGATTTTATGAACTAGGGGAACCAACCCAATTTAAAATTGCAACATTCTTTCTTTTTAAAAACAAGATGGCGAAAGCACTTTTCTCTATACTGCATCTTAGGCCTTGACTTGGCCTAGGACAATATATTGAAGTCTTCACTCCCTAACCTAACCTTTGCTAGTACCTCTGAGTTAAAAAGAAAGAATTAGCAAATAGTCCAATCACTTTCAATCATATTTTAAAGCCATTGGTATGCGGCCAGAAATAAGAACACTTCTGGCTCACGAAATTTGACCATCGTGCCATGCACAGTCTCACACATAAAACCCACAGGACATAAACTACAAGATGACCTGTAGGATTTTATGAACTAGGGGAACCAACCCAATTTAAAATTGCAACATTCTTTCTTTTTAAAAACAAGATGGCGAAAGCACTTTTCTCTATACTGCATCTTAGGCCTTGACTTGGCCTAGGACAATATATTGAAGTCTTCACTCCCTAACCTAACCTTTGCTAGTACCTCTGAGTTAAAAAGAAAGAATTAGCAAATAGTCCAATCACTTTCAATCATATTTTAAAGCCATTGGTATGCGACCAGAAATAAGAACATTTCTGGCTCACGAAATTTGACCATCGTGCCATGCACAGTCTCACACATAAAACCCACAGGACATAAACTACAAGATGACCTGTAGGATTTTATGAACTAGGGGAACCAAACCAATTTAAAATTGCAACATTCTTTCTTTTTAAAAACAAGATGGCGAAAGCACTTTTCTCTATACTGCATCTTAGGCCTTGACTTGGCCTAGGACAATATATTGAAGTCTTCACTCCCTAACCTAACCTTTGCTAGTACCTCTGAGTTAAAAAGAAAGAATTAGCAAATAGTCCAATCACTTTCAATCATATTTTAAAGCCATTGGTATGCGGCCAGAAATAAGAACACTTCTGGCTCACGAAATTTGACCATCGTGCCATGCACAGTCTCACACATAAAACCCACAGGACATAAACTACAAGATGACCTGTAGGATTTTATGAACTAGGGGAACCAACCCAATTTAAAATTGCAACATTCTTTCTTTTTAAAAACAAGATGGCGAAAGCACTTTTCTCTATACTGCATCTTAGGCCTTGACTTGGCCTAGGACAATATATTGAAGTCTTCACTCCCTAACCTAACCTTTGCTAGTACCTCTGAGTTAAAAAGAAATAATTAGCAAATAGTCCAATCACTTTCAATCATATTTTAAAGCCATTGGTATGCGGCCAGAAATAAGAACACTTCTGGCTCACGAAATTTGACCATCGTGCCATGCACAGTCTCACACATAAAACCCACAGGACATAAACTACAAGATGACCTGTAGGATTTTATGAACTAGGGGAACCAACCCAATTTAAAATTGCAACATTCTTTCTTTTTAAAAACAAGATGGCGAAAGCACTTTTCTCTATACTGCATCTTAGGCCTTGACTTGGCCTAGGACAATATATTGAAGTCTTCACTCCCTAACCTAACCTTTGCTAGTACCTCTGAGTTAAAAAGAAAGAATTAGCAAATAGTCCAATCACTTTCAATCATATTTTAAAGCCATTGGTATGCGGCCAGAAATAAGAACACTTCTGGCTCACGAAATTTGACCATTGTGCCATGCACAGTCTCACACATAAAACCCACAGGACATAAACTACAAGATGACCTGTAGGATTTTATGAACTAGGGGAACCAACCCAATTTAAAATTGCAACATTCTTTCTTTTTAAAAACAAGATGGCGAAAGCACTTTTCTCTATACTGCATCTTAGGCCTTGACTTGGCCTAGGACAATATATTGAAGTCTTCACTCCCTAACCTAACCTTTGCTAGTACCTCTGAGTTAAAAAGAAAGAATTAGCAAATAGTCCAATCACTTTCAATCATATTTTAAAGCCATTGGTATGCGGCCAGAAATAAGAACACTTCTGGCTCACGAAATTTGACCATCGTGCCATGCACAGTCTCACACATAAAACCCACAGGACATAAACTACAAGATGACCTGTAGGATTTTATGAACTAGGGGAACCAACCCAATTTAAAATTGCAACATTCTTTCTTTTTAAAAACAAGATGGCGAAAGCACTTTTCTCTATACTGCATCTTAGGCCTTGACTTGGCCTAGGACAATATATTGAAGTCTTCACTCCCTAACCTAACCTTTGCTAGTACCTCTGAGTTAAAAAGAAAGAATTAGCAAATAGTCCAATCACTTTCAATCATATTTTAAAGCCATTGGTATGCGGCCAGAAATAAGAACACTTCTGGCTCACGACATTTGACCATCGTGCCATGCACAGTCTCACACATAAAACCCACAGGACATAAACTACAAGATGACCTGTAGGATTTTATGAACTAGGGGAACCAACCCAATTTAAAATTGCAACATTCTTTCTTTTTAAAAACAAGATGGCGAAAGCACTTTTCTCTATACTGCATCTTAGGCCTTGACTTGGCCTAGGACAATATATTGAAGTCTTCACTCCCTAACCTAACCTTTGCTAGTACCTCTGAGTTAAAAAGAAAGAATTAGCAAATAGTCCAATCACTTTCAATCATATTTTAAAGCCATTGGTATGCGGCCAGAAATAAGAACACTTCTGGCTCACGAAATTTGACCATCGTGCCATGCACAGTCTCACACATAAAACCCACAGGACATAAACTACAAGATGACCTGTAGGATTTTATGAACTAGGGGAACCAACCCAATTTAAAATTGCAACATTCTTTCTTTTTAAAAACAAGATGGCGAAAGCACTTTTTTCTATACTGCATCTTAGGCCTTGACTTGGCCTAGGACAATATATTGAAGTCTTCACTCCCTAACCTAACCTTTGCTAGTACCTCTGAGTTAAAAAGAAAGAATTAGCAAATAGTCCAATCACTTTCAATCATATTTTAAAGCCATTGGTATGCGGCCAGAAATAAGAACACTTCTGGCTCACGAAATTTGACCATCGTGCCATGCACAGTCTCACACATAAAACCCACAGGACATAAACTACAAGATGACCTGTAGGATTTTATGAACTAGGGGAACCAACCCAATTTAAAATTGCAACATTCTTTCTTTTTAAAAACAAGATGGCGAAAGCACTTTTCTCTATACTGCATCTTAGGCCTTGACTTGGCCTAGGACAATATATTGAAGTCTTCACTCCCTAACCTAACCTTTGCTAGTACCTCTGAGTTAAAAAGAAAGAATTAGCAAATAGTCCAATCACTTTCAATCATATTTTAAAGCCATTGGTATGCGGCCAGAAATAAGAACACTTCTGGCTCATGAAATTTGACCATCGTGCCATGCACAGTCTCACACATAAAACCCACAGGACATAAACTACAAGATGACCTGTAGGATTTTATGAACTAGGGGAACCAACCCAATTTAAAATTGCAACATTCTTTCTTTTTAAAAACAAGATGGCGAAAGCACTTTTTTCTATACTGCATCTTAGGCCTTGACTTGGCCTAGGACAATATATTGAAGAGTTCACTCCCTAACCTAACCTTTGCTAGTACCTCTGAGTTAAAAAGAAAGAATTAGCAAATAGTCCAATCACTTTCAATCATATTTTAAAGCCATTGGTATGCGGCCAGAAATAAGAACACTTCTGGCTCACGAAATTTGACCATCGTGCCATGCACAGTCTCACACATAAAACCCACAGGACATAAACTACAAGATGACCTGTAGGATTTTATGAACTAGGGGAACCAACCCAATTTAAAATTGCAACATTCTTTCTTTTTAAAAACAAGATGGCGAAAGCACTTTTCTCTATACTGCATCTTAGGCCTTGACTTGGCCTAGGACAATATATTGAAGTCTTCACTCCCTAACCTAACCTTTGCTAGTACCTCTGAGTTAAAAAGAAAGAATTAGCAAATAGTCCAATCACTTTCAATCATATTTTAAAGCCATTGGTATGCGGCCAGAAATAAGAACACTTCTGGCTCACGAAATTTGACCATCGTGCCATGCACAGTCTCACACATAAAACCCACAGGACATAAACTACAAGATGACCTGTAGGATTTTATGAACTAGGGGAACCAACCCAATTTAAAATTGCAACATTCTTTCTTTTTAAAAACAAGATGGTGAAAGCACTTTTCTCTATACTGCATCTTAGGCCTTGACTTGGCCTAGGACAATATATTGAAGTCTTCACTCCCTAACCTAACCTTTGCTAGTACCTCTGAGTTAAAAAGAAAGAATTAGCAAATAGTCCAATCACTTTCAATCATATTTTAAAGCCATTGGTATGCGGCCAGAAATAAGAACACTTCTGGCTCACGACATTTGACCATCGTGCCATGCACAGTCTCACACATAAAACCCACAGGACATAAACTACAAGATGACCTGTAGGATTTTATGAACTAGGGGAACCAACCCAATTTAAAATTGCAACATTCTTTCTTTTTAAAAACAAGATGGCGAAAGCACTTTTTTCTATACTGCATCTTAGGCCTTGACTTGGCCTAGGACAATATATTGAAGTCTTCACTCCCTAACCTAACCTTTGCTAGTACCTCTGAGTTAAAAAGAAAGAATTAGCAAATAGTCCAATCACTTTCAATCATATTTTAAAGCCATTGGTATGCGGCCAGAAATAAGAACACTTCTGGCTCACGAAATTTGACCATCGTGCCATGCACAGTCTCACACATAAAACCCACAGGACATAAACTACAAGATGACCTGTAGGATTTTATGAACTAGGGGAACCAACCCAATTTAAAATTGCAACATTCTTTCTTTTTAAAAACAAGATGGCGAAAGCACTTTTCTCTATACTGCATCTTAGGCCTTGACTTGGCCTAGGACAATATATTGAAGTCTTCACTCCCTAACCTAACCTTTGCTAGTACCTCTGAGTTAAAAAGAAAGAATTAGCAAATAGTCCAATCACTTTCAATCATATTTTAAAGCCATTGGTATGCGGCCAGAAATAAGAACACTTCTGGCTCACGAAATTTGACCATCGTGCCATGCACAGTCTCACACATAAAACCCACAGGACATAAACTACAAGATGACCTGTAGGATTTTATGAACTAGGGGAACCAACCCAATTTAAAATTGCAACATTCTTTCTTTTTAAAAACAAGATGGCGAAAGCACTTTTTTCTATACTGCATCTTAGGCCTTGACTTGGCCTAGGACAATATATTGAAGTCTTCACTCCCTAACCTAACCTTTGCTAGTACCTCTGAGTTAAAAAGAAAGAATTAGCAAATAGTCCAATCACTTTCAATCATATTTTAAAGCCATTGGTATGCGGCCAGAAATAAGAACACTTCTGGCTCACGAAATTTGACCATCGTGCCATGCACAGTCTCACACATAAAACCCACAGGACATAAACTACAAGATGACCTGTAGGATTTTATGAACTAGGGGAACCAACCCAATTTAAAATTGCAACATTCTTTCTTTTTAAAAACAAGATGGCGAAAGCACTTTTCTCTATACTGCATCTTAGGCCTTGACTTGGCCTAGGACAATATATTGAAGTCTTCACTCCCTAACCTAACCTTTGCTAGTACCTCTGAGTTAAAAAGAAAGAATTAGCAAATAGTCCAATCACTTTCAATCATATTTTAAAGCCATTGGTATGCGGCCAGAAATAAGAACACTTCTGGCTCACGAAATTTGACCATCGTGCCATGCACAGTCTCACACATAAAACCCACAGGACATAAACTACAAGATGACCTGTAGGATTTTATGAACTAGGGGAACCAACCCAATTTAAAATTGCAACATTCTTTCTTTTTAAAAACAAGATGGCGAAAGCACTTTTCTCTATACTGCATCTTAGGCCTTGACTTGGCCTAGGACAATATATTGAAGTCTTCACTCCCTAACCTAACCTTTGCTAGTACCTCTGAGTTAAAAAGAAAGAATTAGCAAATAGTCCAATCACTTTCAATCATATTTTAAAGCCATTGGTATGCGGCCAGAAATAAGAACACTTCTGGCTCACGACATTTGACCATCGTGCCATGCACAGTCTCACACATAAAACCCACAGGACATACACTACAAGATGACCTGTAGGATTTTATGAACTAGGGGAACCAACCCAATTTAAAATTGCAACATTCTTTCTTTTTAAAAACAAGATGGCGAAAGCACTTTTCTCTATACTGCATCTTAGGCCTTGACTTGGCCTAGGACAATATATTGAAGTCTTCACTCCCTAACCTAACCTTTGCTAGTACCTCTGAGTTAAAAAGAAAGAATTAGCAAATAGTCCAATCACTTTCAATCATATTTTAAAGCCATTGGTATGCGGCCAGAAATAAGAACACTTCTGGCTCATGAAATTTGACCATCGTGCCATGCACAGTCTCACACATAAAACCCACAGGACATAAACTACAAGATGACCTGTAGGATTTTATGAACTAGGGGAACCAACCCAATTTAAAATTGCAACATTCTTTCTTTTTAAAAACAAGATGGCGAAAGCACTTTTTTCTATACTGCATCTTAGGCCTTGACTTGGCCTAGGACAATATATTGAAGTCTTCACTCCCTAACCTAACCTTTGCTAGTACCTCTGAGTTAAAAAGAAAGAATTAGCAAATAGTCCAATCACTTTCAATCATATTTTAAAGCCATTGGTATGCGGCCAGAAATAAGAACACTTCTGGCTCACGACATTTGACCATCGTGCCATGCACAGTCTCACACATAAAACCCACAGGACATAAACTACAAGATGACCTGTAGGATTTTATGAACTAGGGGAACCAACCCAATTTAAAATTGCAACATTCTTTCTTTTTAAAAACAAGATGGCGAAAGCACTTTTCTCTATACTGCATCTTAGGCCTTGACTTGGCCTAGGACAATATATTGAAGTCTTCACTCCCTAACCTAACCTTTGCTAGTACCTCTGAGTTAAAAAGAAAGAATTAGCAAATAGTCCAATCACTTTCAATCATATTTTAAAGCCATTGGTATGCGGCCAGAAATAAGAACACTTCTGGCTCACGAAATTTGACCATCGTGCCATGCACAGTCTCACACATAAAACCCACAGGACATAAACTACAAGATGACCTGTAGGATTTTATGAACTAGGGGAACCAACCCAATTTAAAATTGCAACATTCTTTCTTTTTAAAAACAAGATGGCGAAAGCACTTTTCTCTATACTGCATCTTAGGCCTTGACTTGGCCTAGGACAATATATTGAAGTCTTCACTCCCTAACCTAACCTTTGCTAGTACCTCTGAGTTAAAAAGAAAGAATTAGCAAATAGTCCAATCACTTTCAATCATATTTTAAAGCCATTGGTATGCGGCCAGAAATAAGAACACTTCTGGCTCACGACATTTGACCATCGTGCCATGCACAGTCTCACACATAAAACCCACAGGACATAAACTACAAGATGACCTGTAGGATTTTATGAACTAGGGGAACCAACCCAATTTAAAATTGCAACATTCTTTCTTTTTAAAAACAAGATGGCGAAAGCACTTTTCTCTATACTGCATCTTAGGCCTTGACTTGGCCTAGGACAATATATTGAAGTCTTCACTCCCTAACCTAACCTTTGCTAGTACCTCTGAGTTAAAAAGAAAGAATTAGCAAATAGTCCAATCACTTTCAATCATATTTTAAAGCCATTGGTATGCGGCCAGAAATAAGAACACTTCTGGCTCACGAAATTTGACCATCGTGCCATGCACAGTCTCACACATAAAACCCACAGGACATAAACTACAAGATGACCTGTAGGATTTTATGAACTAGGGGAACCAACCCAATTTAAAATTGCAACATTCTTTCTTTTTAAAAACAAGATGGCGAAAGCACTTGTCTCTATACTGCATCTTAGGCCTTGACTTGGCCTAGGACAATATATTGAAGTCTTCACTCCCTAACCTAACCTTTGCTAGTACCTCTGAGTTAAAAAGAAAGAATTAGCAAATAGTCCAATCACTTTCAATCATATTTTAAAGCCATTGGTATGCGGCCAGAAATAAGAACACTTCTGGCTCACGAAATTTGACCATCGTGCCATGCACAGTCTCACACATAAAACCCACAGGACATAAACTACAAGATGACCTGTAGGATTTTATGAACTAGGGGAACCAACCCAATTTAAAATTGCAACATTCTTTCTTTTTAAAAACAAGATGGCGAAAGCACTTTTCTCTATACTGCATCTTAGGCCTTGACTTGGCCTAGGACAATATATTGAAGTCTTCACTCCCTAACCTAACCTTTGCTAGTACCTCTGAGTTAAAAAGAAAGAATTAGCAAATAGTCCAATCACTTTCAATCATATTTTAAAGCCATTGGTATGCGGCCAGAAATAAGAACACTTCTGGCTCACGAAATTTGACCATCGTGCCATGCACAGTCTCACACATAAAACCCACAGGACATAAACTACAAGATGACCTGTAGGATTTTATGAACTAGGGGAACCAACCCAATTTAAAATTGCAACATTCTTTCTTTTTAAAAACAAGATGGCGAAAGCACTTTTCTCTATACTGCATCTTAGGCCTTGACTTGGCCTAGGACAATATATTGAAGTCTTCACTCCCTAACCTAACCTTTGCTAGTACCTCTGAGTTAAAAAGAAAGAATTAGCAAATAGTCCAATCACTTTCAATCATATTTTAAAGCCATTGGTATGCGGCCAGAAATAAGAACACTTCTGGCTCACGACATTTGACCATCGTGCCATGCACAGTCTCACACATAAAACCCACAGGACATAAACTACAAGATGACCTGTAGGATTTTATGAACTAGGGGAACCAACCCAATTTAAAATTGCAACATTCTTTCTTTTTAAAAACAAGATGGCGAAAGCACTTTTCTCTATACTGCATCTTAGGCCTTGACTTGGCCTAGGACAATATATTGAAGTCTTCACTCCCTAACCTAACCTTTGCTAGTACCTCTGAGTTAAAAAGAAAGAATTAGCAAATAGTCCAATCACTTTCAATCATATTTTAAAGCCATTGGTATGCGGCCAGAAATAAGAACACTTCTGGCTCACGAAATTTGACCATCGTGCCATGCACAGTCTCACACATAAAACCCACAGGACATAAACTACAAGATGACCTGTAGGATTTTATGAACTAGGGGAACCAACCCAATTTAAAATTGCAACATTCTTTCTTTTTAAAAACAAGATGGCGAAAGCACTTGTCTCTATACTGCATCTTAGGCCTTGACTTGGCCTAGGACAATATATTGAAGTCTTCACTCCCTAACCTAACCTTTGCTAGTACCTCTGAGTTAAAAAGAAAGAATTAGCAAATAGTCCAATCACTTTCAATCATATTTTAAAGCCATTGGTATGCGGCCAGAAATAAGAACACTTCTGGCTCACGAAATTTGACCATCGTGCCATGCACAGTCTCACACATAAAACCCACAGGACATAAACTACAAGATGACCTGTAGGATTTTATGAACTAGGGGAACCAACCCAATTTAAAATTGCAACATTCTTTCTTTTTAAAAACAAGATGGCGAAAGCACTTTTCTCTATACTGCATCTTAGGCCTTGACTTGGCCTAGGACAATATATTGAAGTCTTCACTCCCTAACCTAACCTTTGCTAGTACCTCTGAGTTAAAAAGAAAGAATTAGCAAATAGTCCAATCACTTTCAATCATATTTTAAAGCCATTGGTATGCGGCCAGAAATAAGAACACTTCTGGCTCACGAAATTTGACCATCGTGCCATGCACAGTCTCACACATAAAACCCACAGGACATAAACTACAAGATGACCTGTAGGATTTTATGAACTAGGGGAACCAACCCAATTTAAAATTGCAACATTCTTTCTTTTTAAAAACAAGATGGCGAAAGCACTTTTCTCTATACTGCATCTTAGGCCTTGACTTGGCCTAGGACAATATATTGAAGTCTTCACTCCCTAACCTAACCTTTGCTAGTACCTCTGAGTTAAAAAGAAAGAATTAGCAAATAGTCCAATCACTTTCAATCATATTTTAAAGCCATTGGTATGCGGCCAGAAATAAGAACACTTCTGGCTCACGAAATTTGACCATCGTGCCATGCACAGTCTCACACATAAAACCCACAGGACATAAACTACAAGATGACCTGTAGGATTTTATGAACTAGGGGAACCAACCCAATTTAAAATTGCAACATTCTTTCTTTTTAAAAACAAGATGGCGAAAGCACTTTTCTCTATACTGCATCTTAGGCCTTGACTTGGCCTAGGACAATATATTGAAGTCTTCACTCCCTAACCTAACCTTTGCTAGTACCTCTGAGTTAAAAAGAAAGAATTAGCAAATAGTCCAATCACTTTCAATCATATTTTAAAGCCATTGGTATGCGGCCAGAAATAAGAACACTTCTGGCTCACGACATTTGACCATCGTGCCATGCACAGTCTCACACATAAAACCCACAGGACATAAACTACAAGATGACCTGTAGGATTTTATGAACTAGGGGAACCAACCCAATTTAAAATTGCAACATTCTTTCTTTTTAAAAACAAGATGGCGAAAGCACTTTTCTCTATACTGCATCTTAGGCCTTGACTTGGCCTAGGACAATATATTGAAGTCTTCACTCCCTAACCTAACCTTTGCTAGTACCTCTGAGTTAAAAAGAAAGAATTAGCAAATAGTCCAATCACTTTCAATCATATTTTAAAGCCATTGGTATGCGGCCAGAAATAAGAACACTTCTGGCTCACGAAATTTGACCATCGTGCCATGCACAGTCTCACACATAAAACCCACAGGACATAAACTACAAGATGACCTGTAGGATTTTATGAACTAGGGGAACCAACCCAATTTAAAATTGCAACATTCTTTCTTTTTAAAAACAAGATGGCGAAAGCACTTGTCTCTATACTGCATCTTAGGCCTTGACTTGGCCTAGGACAATATATTGAAGTCTTCACTCCCTAACCTAACCTTTGCTAGTACCTCTGAGTTAAAAAGAAAGAATTAGCAAATAGTCCAATCACTTTCAATCATATTTTAAAGCCATTGGTATGCGGCCAGAAATAAGAACACTTCTGGCTCACGAAATTTGACCATCGTGCCATGCACAGTCTCACACATAAAACCCACAGGACATAAACTACAAGATGACCTGTAGGATTTTATGAACTAGGGGAACCAACCCAATTTAAAATTGCAACATTCTTTCTTTTTAAAAACAAGATGGCGAAAGCACTTTTCTCTATACTGCATCTTAGGCCTTGACTTGGCCTAGGACAATATATTGAAGTCTTCACTCCCTAACCTAACCTTTGCTAGTACCTCTGAGTTAAAAAGAAAGAATTAGCAAATAGTCCAATCACTTTCAATCATATTTTAAAGCCATTGGTATGCGGCCAGAAATAAGAACACTTCTGGCTCACGAAATTTGACCATCGTGCCATGCACAGTCTCACACATAAAACCCACAGGACATAAACTACAAGATGACCTGTAGGATTTTATGAACTAGGGGAACCAACCCAATTTAAAATTGCAACATTCTTTCTTTTTAAAAACAAGATGGCGAAAGCACTTTTCTCTATACTGCATCTTAGGCCTTGACTTGGCCTAGGACAATATATTGAAGTCTTCACTCCCTAACCTAACCTTTGCTAGTACCTCTGAGTTAAAAAGAAAGAATTAGCAAATAGTCCAATCACTTTCAATCATATTTTAAAGCCATTGGTATGCGGCCAGAAATAAGAACACTTCTGGCTCACGAAATTTGACCATCGTGCCATGCACAGTCTCACACATAAAACCCACAGGACATAAACTACAAGATGACCTGTAGGATTTTATGAACTAGGGGAACCAACCCAATTTAAAATTGCAACATTCTTTCTTTTTAAAAACAAGATGGCGAAAGCACTTTTCTCTATACTGCATCTTAGGCCTTGACTTGGCCTAGGACAATATATTGAAGTCTTCACTCCCTAACCTAACCTTTGCTAGTACCTCTGAGTTAAAAAGAAAGAATTAGCAAATAGTCCAATCACTTTCAATCATATTTTAAAGCCATTGGTATGCGGCCAGAAATAAGAACACTTCTGGCTCACGAAATTTGACCATCGTGCCATGCACAGTCTCACACATAAAACCCACAGGACATAAACTACAAGATGACCTGTAGGATTTTATGAACTAGGGGAACCAACCCAATTTAAAATTGCAACATTCTTTCTTTTTAAAAACAAGATGGCGAAAGCACTTGTCTCTATACTGCATCTTAGGCCTTGACTTGGCCTAGGACAATATATTGAAGTCTTCACTCCCTAACCTAACCTTTGCTAGTACCTCTGAGTTAAAAAGAAAGAATTAGCAAATAGTCCAATCACTTTCAATCATATTTTAAAGCCATTGGTATGCGGCCAGAAATAAGAACACTTCTGGCTCACGAAATTTGACCATCGTGCCATGCACAGTCTCACACATAAAACCCACAGGACATAAACTACAAGATGACCTGTAGGATTTTATGAACTAGGGGAACCAACCCAATTTAAAATTGCAACATTCTTTCTTTTTAAAAACAAGATGGCGAAAGCACTTTTCTCTATACTGCATCTTAGGCCTTGACTTGGCCTAGGACAATATATTGAAGTCTTCACTCCCTAACCTAACCTTTGCTAGTACCTCTGAGTTAAAAAGAAAGAATTAGCAAATAGTCCAATCACTTTCAATCATATTTTAAAGCCATTGGTATGCGGCCAGAAATAAGAACACTTCTGGCTCACGACATTTGACCATCGTGCCATGCACAGTCTCACACATAAAACCCACAGGACATAAACTACAAGATGACCTGTAGGATTTTATGAACTAGGGGAACCAACCCAATTTAAAATTGCAACATTCTTTCTTTTTAAAAACAAGATGGCGAAAGCACTTTTCTCTATACTGCATCTTAGGCCTTGACTTGGCCTAGGACAATATATTGAAGTCTTCACTCCCTAACCTAACCTTTGCTAGTACCTCTGAGTTAAAAAGAAAGAATTAGCAAATAGTCCAATCACTTTCAATCATATTTTAAAGCCATTGGTATGCGGCCAGAAATAAGAACACTTCTGGCTCACGAAATTTGACCATCGTGCCATGCACAGTCTCACACATAAAACCCACAGGACATAAACTACAAGATGACCTGTAGGATTTTATGAACTAGGGGAACCAACCCAATTTAAAATTGCAACATTCTTTCTTTTTAAAAACAAGATGGCGAAAGCACTTGTCTCTATACTGCATCTTAGGCCTTGACTTGGCCTAGGACAATATATTGAAGTCTTCACTCCCTAACCTAACCTTTGCTAGTACCTCTGAGTTAAAAAGAAAGAATTAGCAAATAGTCCAATCACTTTCAATCATATTTTAAAGCCATTGGTATGCGGCCAGAAATAAGAACACTTCTGGCTCACGAAATTTGACCATCGTGCCATGCACAGTCTCACACATAAAACCCACAGGACATAAACTACAAGATGACCTGTAGGATTTTATGAACTAGGGGAACCAACCCAATTTAAAATTGCAACATTCTTTCTTTTTAAAAACAAGATGGCGAAAGCACTTTTCTCTATACTGCATCTTAGGCCTTGACTTGGCCTAGGACAATATATTGAAGTCTTCACTCCCTAACCTAACCTTTGCTAGTACCTCTGAGTTAAAAAGAAAGAATTAGCAAATAGTCCAATCACTTTCAATCATATTTTAAAGCCATTGGTATGCGGCCAGAAATAAGAACACTTCTGGCTCACGACATTTGACCATCGTGCCATGCACAGTCTCACACATAAAACCCACAGGACATAAACTACAAGATGACCTGTAGGATTTTATGAACTAGGGGAACCAACCCAATTTAAAATTGCAACATTCTTTCTTTTTAAAAACAAGATGGCGAAAGCACTTTTCTCTATACTGCATCTTAGGCCTTGACTTGGCCTAGGACAATATATTGAAGTCTTCACTCCCTAACCTAACCTTTGCTAGTACCTCTGAGTTAAAAAGAAAGAATTAGCAAATAGTCCAATCACTTTCAATCATATTTTAAAGCCATTGGTATGCGGCCAGAAATAAGAACACTTCTGGCTCACGAAATTTGACCATCGTGCCATGCACAGTCTCACACATAAAACCCACAGGACATAAACTACAAGATGACCTGTAGGATTTTATGAACTAGGGGAACCAACCCAATTTAAAATTGCAACATTCTTTCTTTTTAAAAACAAGATGGCGAAAGCACTTTTCTCTATACTGCATCTTAGGCCTTGACTTGGCCTAGGACAATATATTGAAGTCTTCACTCCCTAACCTAACCTTTGCTAGTACCTCTGAGTTAAAAAGAAAGAATTAGCAAATAGTCCAATCACTTTCAATCATATTTTAAAGCCATTGGTATGCGGCCAGAAATAAGAACACTTCTGGCTCACGACATTTGACCATCGTGCCATGCACAGTCTCACACATAAAACCCACAGGACATAAACTACAAGATGACCTGTAGGATTTTATGAACTAGGGGAACCAACCCAATTTAAAATTGCAACATTCTTTCTTTTTAAAAACAAGATGGCGAAAGCACTTTTCTCTATACTGCATCTTAGGCCTTGACTTGGCCTAGGACAATATATTGAAGTCTTCACTCCCTAACCTAACCTTTGCTAGTACCTCTGAGTTAAAAAGAAAGAATTAGCAAATAGTCCAATCACTTTCAATCATATTTTAAAGCCATTGGTATGCGGCCAGAAATAAGAACACTTCTGGCTCACGAAATTTGACCATCGTGCCATGCACAGTCTCACACATAAAACCCACAGGACATAAACTACAAGATGACCTGTAGGATTTTATGAACTAGGGGAACCAACCCAATTTAAAATTGCAACATTCTTTCTTTTTAAAAACAAGATGGCGAAAGCACTTGTCTCTATACTGCATCTTAGGCCTTGACTTGGGCCTAGGACAATATATTGAAGTCTTCACTCCCTAACCTAACCTTTGCTAGTACCTCTGAGTTAAAAAGAAAGAATTAGCAAATAGTCCAATCACTTTCAATCATATTTTAAAGCCATTGGTATGCGGCCAGAAATAAGAACACTTCTGGCTCACGAAATTTGACCATCGTGCCATGCACAGTCTCACACATAAAACCCACAGGACATAAACTACAAGATGACCTGTAGGATTTTATGAACTAGGGGAACCAACCCAATTTAAAATTGCAACATTCTTTCTTTTTAAAAACAAGATGGCGAAAGCACTTTTCTCTATACTGCATCTTAGGCCTTGACTTGGCCTAGGACAATATATTGAAGTCTTCACTCCCTAACCTAACCTTTGCTAGTACCTCTGAGTTAAAAAGAAAGAATTAGCAAATAGTCCAATCACTTTCAATCATATTTTAAAGCCATTGGTATGCGGCCAGAAATAAGAACACTTCTGGCTCACGAAATTTGACCATCGTGCCATGCACAGTCTCACACATAAAACCCACAGGACATAAACTACAAGATGACCTGTAGGATTTTATGAACTAGGGGAACCAACCCAATTTAAAATTGCAACATTCTTTCTTTTTAAAAACAAGATGGCGAAAGCACTTTTCTCTATACTGCATCTTAGGCCTTGACTTGGCCTAGGACAATATATTGAAGTCTTCACTCCCTAACCTAACCTTTGCTAGTACCTCTGAGTTAAAAAGAAAGAATTAGCAAATAGTCCAATCACTTTCAATCATATTTTAAAGCCATTGGTATGCGGCCAGAAATAAGAACACTTCTGGCTCACGACATTTGACCATCGTGCCATGCACAGTCTCACACATAAAACCCACAGGACATAAACTACAAGATGACCTGTAGGATTTTATGAACTAGGGGAACCAACCCAATTTAAAATTGCAACATTCTTTCTTTTTAAAAACAAGATGGCGAAAGCACTTTTCTCTATACTGCATCTTAGGCCTTGACTTGGCCTAGGACAATATATTGAAGTCTTCACTCCCTAACCTAACCTTTGCTAGTACCTCTGAGTTAAAAAGAAAGAATTAGCAAATAGTCCAATCACTTTCAATCATATTTTAAAGCCATTGGTATGCGGCCAGAAATAAGAACACTTCTGGCTCACGAAATTTGACCATCGTGCCATGCACAGTCTCACACATAAAACCCACAGGACATAAACTACAAGATGACCTGTAGGATTTTATGAACTAGGGGAACCAACCCAATTTAAAATTGCAACATTCTTTCTTTTTAAAAACAAGATGGCGAAAGCACTTGTCTCTATACTGCATCTTAGGCCTTGACTTGGCCTAGGACAATATATTGAAGTCTTCACTCCCTAACCTAACCTTTGCTAGTACCTCTGAGTTAAAAAGAAAGAATTAGCAAATAGTCCACCCAGAT
>NW_027664746.1:0-60177 GCF_963921795.1 Nannobrachium achirus | reverse complement strand
GCCTGTTCTGTTTTGTCAGATTCATCTTCATATCCAATTTTGGATCCTTATCCAATCAGTGTATCACATTAGCATTGAGGGGACAGCCCTCAGAATACTGGCATTTCCCCAACTCCTTTCACATGAAAGCTATGCATGTTGTTTTCAGTTCCACCAGCAGTTGGCGCCAGATAATCTATTTTATTATTACATTTGCAAGTAGTAAAGATCCTAGATAGATAGAAAATACAGTACATACCGTAATATACAAGAGCCAAATTGTTGAATAATCTAAGGAGGAATTTAAAAAATATATATATATCAGAGGGAACTGAGTCAAACTAAATTTGACTGACAATAACCTGCATTCACTCAATGTTAGCATGTCCTAGTAATATTAACACACAGGAACGTTAGACTTTCATGAATCAATTTATTAAACAATAAAAAATGTAATCATACATATGAAAACAATAAAGATGTGCTCCTCGGAGCACAGGTCTCCACCAGGCCAGGTAGCAGTACAGTAGTCAATCTTAGCCAATCAGGGAGTAATAAACAGGCCAGTGGGAAGGCAGTCGGAAAACTGCTTTCATGATTTGTGCAGCATTTTGTTCAAAAAAAGCCAATCTTAGCCAATCAGGATGGCATATGAAAAATCAGACAGATCCGTCTTTATCACATGACTAGGCCTATAGAGATAATGTGATGTTTGGACAAAGTCTGTGTTTAGCAAAAACCCTGCCTCCCGGTGGCACTATAACAGGTCTAGTGGGAATGGCTATCGGACGCTGTGTTCATGATTTGAGGCATTTTGTTAAAAATGAGTAACTCCTGCAAACATTAGATGCCAATATTAGCCAATCAAAAATCTCATAGATCTGTCTTGATCACAAAGACTAGAGATAATGTGTAGCGATTTACATGATGTTTGGACAATATCTGTAGGAGTAATATTTAAAAAAAACAGACAGATGGATGGCCAGACGGACAGGCAAAACATAGTCTAGGCCTGGCAGAGACATTACAAATGATCACACAATATCATAAGAATGAGAATAATATAAAATGAATATGAAATATGAAAATGTCTTTAATGACTGAGGAAACAATGATCTAATATTAATGAATCAATACATCAACAATGAATGTTTTGAGTTCATTAATGAATTAATGAATGCATTTAGTGCATGTCTGAATCCAGAGTCAAACACACACGGTTCCTCATTCTGTTGTGTCAAATAGACTAAATTTCTAGATGAGAAACACACGTATTGTATGACACTAATATTTACATCATCATCATCATCATCATCAGTATTTATGAAACATACTTATAAACCTGTGTGTGGAGTGGAGGTTTGTGCAGCGCTGTAATCCAATCTAATCTGAACTAATCTAATCTGATCTGATCTGATCTATCAGAGTTACAGACCTGTAAGGGTCCATTTGGTTCCATTTGTACAATCTCAAAATTAAAGACCTGGTTCTCAAAGTGGGGTCTTTGGGTCCCCAGCAAAGGTAGCTGACATAGTGTCACAATCATTTTAACCCCCTATGTGCTGGCTACTCAAAAATAGAAAGAAAGATTTGACAAATATTGAAAATACTTTAGATTTGTTTGGTAAACGTTAATCTTTTCTGGGGGTCCCTGGCACAAAACATTTTCAGATGGGGGTCCCCACCCCAAAGAAATATCAATTTGGGGGTTGAGAACCACTGCTGTAATAGCCCATTTGGACCCCTATTGGGCCCCAAACTTGATGTTGAGAAACAATGTCTAGATCAAAGGTTCTGAAAGTGTGGTCTGGAGACCACCAGGGGTTCTTTGATGATTATGTCACTATGAGTCAGAAATGATCAAATATGGAGTCTATGATGTCAGACTTAGCTAGTGTCAAAGTATCCATGCAACAGTGGTAACCATGACAACCTGGAATCACTCACACAAGTTGAGTAACCATGAGCGACCTGATGTCAACCTCACATAGAGACTCTATCTCTGCTCACACAGACACACTGACTCTTCCCAGATAAAAAAGAACCCAGCATAGAGAGGTTCAGTGAATGTGTTCTGGACGGTGTACAGGTGTGTCAGAGTGTCTTCTAACACTTCATAGAAGGACAAAGTCCCAGCCGTCCAGTCCAGATACACTGCTACTCTGTTGGAGACAGGGGGACGAAGGACAGTTTCCTTATTATTGTGAATGACACTGTAACTGAGACTGTTACTGTTACTTTTAAAACAGGACAGAACCCACGACTTGTCATTGTCTCCAAGTCTAGAGTCAGAACCACCTCCTTTCCTGCTGATTCCTCGGTAGGTCACTGCTATTCTAACCCTTCCACTCTGCTCCACCTCCCAGTAACAGCGTCCAGTCAGACCCTCTGTACACAGAACCTGTGACCACCCATCAAACCTTTCAGGATTATCAGGCGGATCCTGACTATTATTCATCATTGTCACCGTCCTGTTGTTCTCAGACAGAGAGAGGTATTTGTATGCTGTGTTTGTGTCCAGTGTGAGACGATGGAAACCTGGAAAACAACAGAAACATTTAAAAATATAATTTACTGAGTGACACACTCACACAAACAAGCAGATGTGCGCTGCGCACACACAGACATGCATGCACACGCGCGCAGGCGTGCAGTGCACACACACACGCACGCACGCACGCACGCACGCACGCACGCACGCACGCACGCACGCACGCACGCACACACACACACACACACACACACACACACACACACACACACACACACACACACAGAGAGAGAGAGAGAGAGAGATCCACGTGCGCACACACACACACACACACACACACACACACACACACACACACACACACACACACACACACACACACACACACACACACACACACATGAAGGTATCAACTGGAACTGAAAGTGGTTCTTCAGAGTGAGGCATTTATGGTTCCAAAGGTTATTAATGAACCATTATTTAACTATTTGAATGTTTCTATAAGCAGTGGTTCTCAAACCTTTGTGTGAAACCTTCATCGACCGGTGTCTCCCAGGGCTCTATAGGGTGTGCCAATATGTAGTTCTAGAGGGGCCATTTCTTGGGTCAACACAGCCTTACACAGGTGTTCTGATTGGAGTAGAGCATTAGTTCTATGCCAATCAAACAATTGAAACACCTGTGTTTGACCCAAAATATGGCCGCTCTAGGACCACAATAGACCGTTTGTCAGCCTTCTGATTGGTCCCTGAGACTCCCTGACTGGCCAACCAGAAAAAAACATTCACTTTTTGCTATCGGGGGTGGAGTTTGTGCAGTGGAGAATATTGAATGTGGCTTTCAACAACTGTCCGCAGTGCGCGACACGGAGATCGGCCGGTACGGTGATAGCGACGGCAAGCGTCAAGCGATCTCGCTCATCATAACGAATAAGCTTCAACAAACTAGTTCACATGTACCTTATCAATGGTCTAAGAGTCACGATTGGGTACATATAATTTAAATGGGCAGAATTACGAAAAGCCAGCCTATTATGTGAGGAGAAACATTCTCTCTGTCCTCTTCCTAGTACCCAAGATGCAATGCGCTTCTCTTTCTATCTCTGATCCAGAGGATTAAACTAATTAAAACATTTATTTTTCGGGGGAAAACTACTGTTTTGCTATGTAATTACTGTACCTTTTTCTTCCCTTTTTATTAATATCACGTAGATGTGTTTTTTGTGGTACTTTATATAGCTGTAATGAGGCTATGAAGGGAAAAAAAATCCCATCCACTACCACTATAAAAGAATCTGCAAAGAGGATTCTGTCCCACTGGGATTAAACAAATTAAAACATATATTTTCGGGTAAACCCCCTGTTTTGCAATGTAACTACTGTACCTTTGTCTTCCCTTTTTATTAATATCACCTAGGTGTTTTTCCTTTGGTACTTTATATAGCTGTAATGAGGCTATGAAGGGAAAAAAAATCCCATCCACTTCCACTATAAAAACAATCTGCCCAGGGTTAATGTCCCATCATAGTAACAGGGCAGAATGGGGCGGGATTTACAAAAGGGTTTATTGTGTCACCGTTGGCACACACTATATTGGTCTGCTCAAATTTTCTGCTCAAACAGCTACTTGCCATCTGCAGAAGTATGCGGATGACTCTGCTATTGTGGTGTCTGTTAGTGGAGGTCAGGAGATGGAGTACAGGGAGTTGGTGAAAAGCGTTGTTCTGTGGTGCAAACAGAACCACCTGCTACTCAACATCGCCAAAACGAAGAAGATGCTGGTGGATTTTAGGAAGAAGGGGGCTCCACCCTTGTCTCCTGCTTCAATCGATGGAGAGGATGTGGAGTTGGTCCAGAGCAACAAGTATTTGGGTATGGAAATGGACAATAAACTGGACTGGACTGGACTGGGAATACAGATGTCCTCTACAAAAAAGGCCAGAGCCGGCTTTACTTCCTGAGGAGGCTCAGCTTCTTTGGTGTGTGTAGGACTCTGCTGAACATGTTCTATCAATCAGTGGTGGCCAGCGCAGTGCTGTGTGCGGTGGTATGTTGGGGGGCTAGTATCAAGGAGGGCGATAGTAAGAGGCTGAATAGGCTTATCAAGAAGGCCGGTTCTAGCTCGGAACCACCTTGGATACTGTGGAGTGAGGTGGCCAATAACAGGATCAGGACTAAACTCCTTTCCATATGGACCTCTCACCCCCTACATGACGCTGTGAAAGGGCAGAAAAGCTCCTTTAGCAACAGACTGTTACATCCAAGTTGCAAAAACTAATGCTATAGGAGATCTTTTCTGCCCACAGCAATAAGACTGTACAACTCCTCATCTGGTTGGCTTGATCAGGCCAGTTAGGAGGGGGGATGTGGGATACAAGTTTTTCATTTATTTATTATCATGATGTGTTTTCATTGATGTCTTTATGAGCTGCTGTAATGCTTGAATTTCCTACCTACCTGCCTGCCTACCTACCTACCTACCTACCTACCTACCTACCTACCTACCTACACATTAGGACGACTTCACCAATTGTCAACCTATCTTCATATAATTGGTCCTCACTAATGTTCTAATAAAATATTTAAAAAAAAATCTACTTGGTCTGTGTCTCATAGGAGGGCTGTGGGCAGTTCAGAAACCTGCAAAAATAAAATTGCAGGCTTTCTATTCCTGGAAAGTTACACTGTTATAATGGAAGCCAGTGTTCTCGCGATAATATAAATCAATATATATATATATATATATATATATATATATATATATATATATATATATATATATATATATACATAAAACTCAGCACAAAAAGAAAGGAAACTTGACTTCGGTCCATTATATCCCCCCTTTAATAATACCAAATTGTATTGTGTTTTATATGATATGTCATGTCACCTTTTCAACGAGGTACAGCTTGTAAGCATCGGGCATTCGAGGCATGAGCTACAAAGCCAAACGTGTGGGTAGCGCCGACCAAAATTTTGCCAAAATGGCTTGCTGTTCTTCTGTCATTTACTCTAATTTTGGGCTTCCCTGACACTGAGCTTAACATTAACAGTGTAAAAATGGACAATATGTGTTTTTTTTTCTTTTCCTTATTACTGTGGGAGAGTGCAATCATTCAGTGCTCCAAGCAACAAAGGTGAACACCAAAAGAACAGTATTGCAGGCCTGCCAGGCCATTTTGACCATTTTGGAGGGGCGCTACCCACACGTTTGCCTGTGTTGCTCATTTCTCGAATGCCAGATCCTTACAAACTGTACCTTGTTGTAAAGGTGACAAATCAATGATAACAATGATATCAAACACAATACCATTCGGCATAATTAAAGGGGGGATATAATGGACCGAATGTTGGCAAATTTTGCATTGCAAGCCATTTTGGCAAAAATGTGGTCGGCACTACCCACACGTTTGGCTGTGTAGCTCATGCCTCGAATGCCCGATGCTTACAAACTGTACCTCGTTGTAAAGGTGACAAATCAATGATAAGAATGATATAAAACACAATACAATTTGGTATTATTAAAGGGGAGATATAATGGACCGAATTCAAGTTTCCTTTCTTTTTGTACTGAGTTTATATAAGCAACTGAGTTAAGGCAGCGGAAGCTTGCGATTGGCTGCGCCGAGGTGACGAAAGTCAGGGGGGACTGAGATACACCTAAACCTAACCTTAACCCTAACCTGGTAAATGTTAACCTGGTCGGACCAACGGGAGGTCGTCTCCACCTTAACCAATGTGCTTTTTTGATACACTCTGACTGAAAGACCTGCAAAAAACATTCTCCCGAACTGGAACACTATATCTATATATATAACATTATGCTGATAAATCGAAACAAACTGATCGACTACTTATCGGACTAAAGCCCATGAACCACCAAATTCCAACACATTTTGCAATAGTCTGGGATGACTCAGAGTTTATTTTTTATTACGGTCTTGTAGACAATATTTTGTTATATATTTACTGTAGGTTTACTGAATAAGGCATACCATTAGCCAAATTACATTACCGGTATGATCGATATAGGCTACAATAATTCTGCACTAACAGGTGGACAGCTGGACAGGAACTGTAACCAAATAATGGCCTGTGCAAAAAAATAATAAAAAAAAATCCTGCTGCAAATAGCCACCTGTTTCTTTTAAACGCCTGGGTCCAAATAGATTTTGCCTATTAAACGCCCGGGCTACTATTTGGTAAAATATGGTACGTGACATTTGTTAGCAATGTTTGGTTGATAATGTACGTGAAAGCAAACCAAACCAAACAATGTTGCAACTACACCTCTGAATAGGTGTGAGACTTCCCTAAAAACAATGTATAAAATGTAAATATTGACAGATACTCACATCCTTTAATGAGATGAGCATCAAGCCAATCTTCTCCACCATGTGTCACTCTGTAGGAAGTAGAACAACAATGCATCAATGTCTATCTAACACAACGTCTCCACTACCTGACACTCACTGAAGCCCGGAGGTCGGAGGACCTCGTGTTATGTCTTTGTAGCTTATAATTGCCTCTAAACATATTGGACATTTTGACACTAGTCATACTCATGCATAAGTCTGCCTCACACCTAATTCTCAACAAATCTTTGTGATTCAAAATTTTCTGTAATTAGCAGAAGTACTAGGACTGTCAATTACATGTGTCAATTGTGTTTTTATCACCAGTTAGGCTAATCGGTTCAAACCATGCGTATCATAAAAGCACTTTGTTTAAGGCAAGACCCGACCGCGGAAGCTTGTGATTGGCTGAACTGCAGTTAGGGAGTGCTCCGCTGTGTTCACTTGGACCGCGTGGAGGTGCCTAAAGTCAGGGGCAAATATTGACTATTCTGGCCCCATGGTTTACAACTCAAACAGCGAGTCGGCTCAAGGGGACTTCGCAACGCTCGACACAACGACTCGCTTGTTTTAGCTCACTCGGCAGTGTCTCACGTGGACTGTGTCTCAAGTCCGTTTGAGACACAAAGTAAAGCAACAGTACAAGTACTCAAGTACTGTATTTCAGTATAGTTTTTAGATATTTTCAATTTGAGGTATTTCCAATTTATATGCTTTTATTGATCTACAATCTCACAACATGTCGCAATGGGCTCCAGAACAGCCTGATGTCCACAATCAGCTCCGCATACGGGGATTCCGAACGTTTCATGCTCGGTCCGGAAAACCGTGCATCGGGTGGAGTCGAGGCCGGGCACTGCACTCCGGTTCTCGAGACGACCGGTTCTCGAGATATGCGGATTACATACATACATACTCACAGAGATTTGTCGCATTTATTTTAAGATTTACTCATTGTTATCTGCGTGGTCAGCACCTCACTCATTTAGGTGTGCGCTCCTCCTTATGTGCTTTCAAGATTTACAGTAAAAACATGAGTATTTTCTTCCACCACTTGTGTGTGGTAACTTCAGTTTCATTAATCCATACCGCACGCAATTCTGAATCAAATGCTGCTGTAATTTAAAGTTATGTGATCAGCAGAATGTGGGTGTTATTCTGTGCTCATTGTATCAAATCTCATTTTATTACAAAGCAATCAAATGCTACAGCTTGGAACCTCGGATCGTTCTGCGGCAGAAAATATAGAGAGAGGTGGGAATTTATTTCTGCACATGACAGAGAGATGTTGGACATGAGACATTATTAGACAGAGGCTACAGTGATTGTGACGGCCATGCTCTGCGCTTGGACATCTCTCCTTACAATGTGATGTTTCTGTGCTCTTCTCATCTCATCACGTAAATGTATACGCAGAAGATAGCACTGTGTCCTGCTCATAGCGCACACTTGGTCTTAAAAGGAATGCCACCCGATACTCTTCTCGGTTTAAATAGTCGATTGGATTCTTCTGCTCAGGGCTGACACCACTACAAGCATTCCTGTGCACTGTTTTATTCATGTAATTCCCAGACCACACATGGCATGTGAATAATCTAGCGAGTAGTGCAGGTGTTTAGGAGCAGCGCTGCGTGTTGCACATAACTGAAAATACTGAAATAGTGGTTATGCCCCACACTAGCTCTGGTCCATAGAGTTAGAAGGAGTTCTGTCACTGACCATCCGCTGCACACCCTCTCGCCTGGTCCAAAAATAACAAATACAGTTTTGCTATTCACCAAAGCAAAGACAGCTTTTGGGAGTTGAAAGCCTACTTTCCTTAGTGGGAACACTCTGAGCCCCCCACCTCACGTCTAAAATACACTTTTTGGCCAGAAAAGAAGATATTTAAAATACCCGCAAACATTGGGTAGCGGGTCCTCTCGTAAAATAGGGCCCCAAGTCTACTCACTGGAGATTCAGTCCAGCAGAGCGCAGCATCTTCATTCCTGACCCATTCACCATGTTGAGACTGATGTCCAATTCTCTCAGAGGGAGGGAGGGATTAGAAGTTAGAGCTGAGGCCAGAACTTCACAGAACCTCTCTGACGAGCCGCAGTTCTTCAGTCTAAATGAAGAATCCAACCAGATGAAGAGAGAGAGAGAGAGAGAGAGAGAGAGAGAGAGAGAGAGAGAGAGAGAGAGAGAGGGGGGGGGGGGGGGGTAGTTGGTCTTGATCAGCTCTCAAGGCTTTAGACTAGAAGAAAACAAAATTTAAGTGTGCTTGCAGCTTGCCAAGTGTGTGCAACCTTGTGTAGCGGTTGATGTTAGCATTAGCATTTTAGCATTAACATAAACATCAGCATTAGCATTATTATTTTTAGCATTAGCACAAGAATTTTTATTAGCATTAGCATTGTTAGCAATAACGTTAGCATTAGCATTAGCTGTTTAGCATTTGCATTTTTAGGAAGACAGAGGGGGCGGGCCTTCAACAATTACAGATCGTCCCTATTGGCCATCTAAGTACACACACCCAGTTTCGAGACGGTACCATGCTGCAAACTGGAGTTATAGCTGTTTAAAGCTCAGCAAGTAGGAAGACAGGGGTGGGGCTTAAGAGGGGCAGGGCTAAAGTAATAAGTCCCTATTGGCCAACTAAGTCCAGAGACAGAGTTTTGAGATGGTACCATGCTCAAAACGTGCGGTTTGCATTAGCATTTTTAGCATTAGCATTAGCGGAAGTAGCGGTTAGTCGTTGGGACTGTGGGACCACCCACGAGTTTGAGAGCAGTAACATTTTGGGAACTGGAGTTATTGCTGTTTAAAGCCTGACCAATAGGAAGACAGAGGGGGCGGGCCTTCAACAATTACAGCTCGTCCCTATTGGCCGTTTAAGTCCAGACACCAAGTTTCAAGACGGTACCATGCTGTGAACTGGAGTTATGGCTGTTTAAAGCTCAGCCAATAGGAAGACAGAGGGGACGGGGCTTCAGCAATTACAGTTAGTTGCTATTGGTCAGATAAAGTCCAAGGTCGTGTGAGTGTTTTAAAATTTAAATCACGTTTCTAGACAAAAGTATGCCAGTAATGTGGCACCAAAGTGGCCCCAGAAAACGCCCACAAAACTGTGATTAGTGATGAAAAGTGATGAGTCATCACTTTTCATCACTAAACCATTGTTTTCTGGGGCCATTTGTAGCCCAAGGAATGTTTTTTGTGCAAAACAAATGCTTGCAATGGATTCAGTATCACGACAAACCCCTAGTTAGACCCCTCACATCCTACTTAAATACCCAGAAAAAAAAGGAAAAAATAAATCTGGGTATTTTCCTCCTGTAGAAAGTCGATGGGAGCCCAACTTGACTTGGCCACTGTGGCGACCCCGAAGGTCGCAAACTCGGGCGCCCTAGCTAAATCATTAGAGCATGCCCTGGGCTACATCTGTGCAAAATTTGGCGCGTTAAGATACATTTGCACAAATTTAGCATCTGCTCCCCTTAATGCCCCGCACTACACAGACCATAATATCGATAAGATACAGTGACTAATGTACGTAGTCTTTTTGCAGAGATACCACATTTAAAACCTTAACACCTCTGATTACAATGTGATTGCATGTGTTTTGAATCCATACTGAATCCATTGCAAGCATTTGTTTTGCACAAAAAACATTCATTGGGCTACAAATGGCCCCAGAAAACGCCCACAAAACTGTGATTAGTGATGAAAAGTGATGAGTCATCACTTTTCATCACTAAATCATTGTTTTCTGGGGCCATTTGTAGCCCAATGAATGTTTTTTTGTGCAAAATAAATGCTTGCAATGGATTCAGCATCATGACAAACCCCTAGTTAGACCTCTCACATCCTACTTAAATACTGGGTATTTTCCTCCTGCATAGATGGGAGCCCAACTTGATTTGGCTGCTGTGGCGACCCCGAAGGTCGCAAACTTGGGCGTCCTAGCTAAATCATTAGAGCATGCCCTGGGCTACATCTGTGCAAAATTTGTAAGACAAATTTGCACAAAATTAGCCTTCGCTCCCCTTAAGGCCCAGCACTAGTGTGGGTTACCATGATATCAACCTTATCCACATTCTTCAAATAAAGTACCACCATCAACACTACATCATAATCACTTACTATAACAGAACTGATCAAAATAAAAATGGTAAATCAATCTGACCTGAGAATCTGCAGACAGCAGTGTGGACTCTTCAGTGCAGCACAGAGGAACTCCAGCCCGGAACCCCCCAAGAAGTTTTCGCTCAGGTCCAATTCTCTTAAATGGGACGGATTAGAGTTGAGAGCTGAAGCCACAACCTCAATGTGTTTCTCTTTGAGGCCACAGCCAGCAAGTCTGTAATTAAATGTAAAATCAGAGATGAACAAAACAGATCAGACCATATTCACTGTCAAGGAGGTTCCCTACCGGTACATGAAATGTGCAAGCGTTTGGCTACTTTTCTGCCCAAGTAAATAAGAGGACGGGATTAACATGTTTAATTGAAATGTGCTGAATAATTTTCTGCTGTTCTTATTTGATTGGAATATAAATATCAAATAATGAAAAGAACCACAACACGCTACTGCTGTTGCTCCACTGACAGTGCAGTGAAGACAACTTCTGTCAATACATGGACGGCCTGTACCCAGTAAGGACCACCATTTGTTTTCATATTTTGGTTCACTTAACACAATTCTGTGCAAAATGTAACAATGTAAACATTTTGGTCCTTGATTGGAAACTTTTAACCCATTTAGACCTGGGCCGATTCTAAACACGCATTCTATGTCTTGACGTAAAACGTAAAATTAAAAAAAGATGTTGCTATACTGTACATAACAACAACACAAAAAGGTGTTCCCGTCCTTAATGGGTAAACCGTAGGTGTGAAAGGCAACTAAGAGAAATTATGTGCAATATGATTGATCCAACTTATCCTTGGGCACTAGGACCCTATAGCCATTTCTTCCCTATAGACTAGTGATGCGCGGGTGACGTTTTTTTCATAACCCGCACCGCCCATAGCCCGCACGGAACGTAACCCGCCCGCGCCCGCCCCGCAGGACAATATATAAATCAACGAATCCGCCCGCCCCGCAACCCGCATTTAAAAAAAAGATGGTATATCATCTCCACAATAGCTCATCTTTATATATGGCTCTTCTAAGTACCCAAAGTCGCTTTACAGAAAGGTTTACAGTAGCACAATATTGTCATGGGCTAAATAAACAAACGTGTTGTTCAAATTGGGGTTTAGCCTAAAAGACATTCATTCAAAGACGTTCATTCTCTCTGGGGCATCGTCGGGGTAAGAATGGCGTTTCAGGTTTTATGTCAATCATATACAGCGCCTCGCACTTTAAACACACAGCAAAAGACGGACAATATTAAATCCTGTTGGTTATTGATTAATCATCACCAGATTGGAGCAGTGTTGCAGTGGTCTTTCTTGGGTCGCGCGCCCCCGACGACCCAAACCTTTTCTGAGCCGGGGTCTCGCACCCCCCGAAGTTCACACCTCTACAACTGTTTAACAAAGAAACAAGCCTATTTGCATATCAATAGACCTGTATAGTGTCGAGCGACGTCCGCGACCCCCCAAACATTGAATCACCACTGCACCACTGGATTGGAGAGATGCATGGGAGCGACTGGAGTCTCGAGGTGAGCGTGGTTGGTTCATTCAGTCAAAAAATCCGTCTCAAATGCAAAAGTTGTGTTTCAAATCGTATCCGTTGACTGGCTGGTTATATAACTTAACCGACTCAAAGTATTTATAAACGGACTTGTTCTGTGGATGACAGAGACATGCCTATAAGTGAAATCCTGATCAGCGACACACGCTGAATTGTTTGTGCATCTTCTCTGCTGTGCTCACGTTGTGTCAAATGTTGGCAAAATGTGGTTCGCGGAATTGGGATGGTCCCCGCACCAAGGAGCGGAGGAGAAACCTCGCTCCTCTCTGGCGCATTTTAAAACTCACTCGCTCGTGCTCGCATTCAAACGTTGTATTCTTATTCTTATATAGGCCTACTCTTATTAAGAATAAAAGGCAAATAAGAACAGGAGATTATTCTTATTTATTTTTTGCACATGAGAGTGGTGATAACCCGCCCGCCCGCCACCCGCCAATTGAGTCTGAAAACCTCGACCCACCCACCCGCATGCGGGCGGGTTGGCGGGCGGGTGGGGGCACCGGGTTGATCCGCGCATCACTACTACAGACACACGCTGTAGTCTAAGGACATTACAGCTACCAGTAGCCTAAAGGCCTTTGCACACAGAGTCTGATTTTCCATGTGGAAAAAGTGGACATTATTGTCAGAATCTGGACAAATTCAGACCCGGTGTGCATGAGGTCACAGAGACACCATGTGTTCATTTATTGTAATTGTTTCTGAGCTGAAAATCAGATCCTGTATGAAAAAGTGTTGCCAAAATAAGAATGAAATGAATCTCAGTATGTAAGGCTTTTGTGTTGACTACAGGTACACATTTTGACAAATCATTAAACTTTAAAATGTGTTATATTACTCTTCAAATAAAGTACCACCATCATAGCTACATCATAATCACTTACTATAACAGAACTGATCAAAATAAAAAGAGTAAATCAATCTGACCTGAGAATCTGCAGACAGCAGTGTGGACTCTTCAGTGCAGCACAGAGGATCCACAGCCCGGAACCCCCCAAGAAGTTTTCGCTCAGGTCCAATTCTCTTAAATGGGACGGATTAGAGCTGAGAGCTGAAGCCACGACCTTGATGTGTTCCTCTTTGAGGTCACAGCCAACAAGTCTGTAATTACAGATTAAAAGTAAAATCAGAGATGAACAAAACAGATCAGACCATGTACACTGTCAAGGAGGTTCCCTATGGTGCTACATGAAATGTGTGTGCGTTTGGCTACTTTTCTGATTAAGTAACTAAATAAGAGGACGTGATTAACACATATTTAATTGAAATGTGCTCCTAACTTTCCACTGTTCTCATTTGATTACACAAACATTGAATAATGAAAACGACCACAGCACACTGTTACTGTTGCTCCACTCTATATGACAGTGAAGAAATGTTCTGTCAATAGATGACTGCATGCCAAATTGTTACATATTTTGGTTTGCTTAACAAAATTCTGTGTGAACTTTAACCCGACAATAATATGTTAAATGGAACAATGTAAACATTTGGTCCTTGATTGGAACCTATTAAGCAAACCTTAGGTGTCAAAGCCACCTTAAAGATAACATATTTCAGATTCTTAAGACATTAACAGGATGTCAGTAAGAACAGAGAATAGAGAAGTGGAATACAGATGGAAAGGTATCACTGGAACTAACAAAGTAATGAGCAAGCTCATTGTTTAAAATACCACCTGCTATACACCTCTTCACTAATAGTATGATCCACTTCTCATTTGGGACAGGCCTAGTTTGTTTTCATTGTAAAATAGCTAATGAGGACACTTGTAAAAAGTAGAGAGGACTTCTTGTTCTTTTTTTCTTCCAGGTGATTTTCATCATGATCACATGACGCATGCATCAATATGAGTCTTCTTCAGGAAAATATAAACACTAGGATACCATCACTACTGTTTGACTGTTTGAACCATCCAAATGTCTCTCTCCCCCCTTCCCCCCCTCTCTCTCTCTCTCTCTCTCTCTCTCTCTCTCTCGCTCTCGCTCTATATAGTGTGTGTGCATATGTGTGTGTTTCTTTTTTATGAATGAATGAATGAATGAATGATCTTGGGAGAGGACAAATTGCAGGTTGAGGAAGCTCTCGGCTCAGAAGTCACCAAAATGTGTACTTGGCTTATCGATAACAAACTGTCACTACACCTTGATAAAACAGAATCCATTCTTTTTGGGACCAGACATTCTCTAAGTGAGATATGTAAACGATTTCAAGGTCAAAGTTGATGACAGAGTAATCTAGCAGGGAAGAGATTACCTATTTGGACTGTATTCTTGACAAATACCTGACTGGGGATAGCATGGCAACAATGGTGATCAAAAAAGTTAATCAAAGAACAAGATTCCTGGGCAGAATTTCCACTTATGTCCCTCAGGACTCTTGCTGGGGCCCTCATTCAGTCCCTCTTTGACTATGCTTGCACCTCCTGGTAAAACGCCACTAAAGACTAAGCTCCAAACCTCCCAAAACAAACTGATTCGGCTACTTCTCGACCTGGGGCCCATGATGACCCACGTTTCTCCCCCACATTTTGCTAGCTTAAGATATGGCTCAGGGTAGAAGACAGGGTTAAACAACACTCCATCCCCTCAATCCCCGCATATCTGACCAAACACCTCCAAAAGGTTAGCGACACCCACAGCCACAACACCAGAGGGAGCGCACACAACAATCTGATAACACAAACCCATAAGACAAATATGGGTAAATTCTCCTTCTACAACACTGCCACCCAGGTGTGGAATTCCTTGACTACCTCCCTTAAAACATGTAGCTCGCTGGCATCCTTCAAAACCGCCAGAAGGCCAGACCCGGAGGTAATTATCACTTCTCCCATCGACAGGCGAGAAGTGAGCACCCCCCCCCCTTACCTTAGCCCCACCCCCCCTTTCCCCTACTCTGTACATATAGTGTTTTATAATTGCGATGATATTTAATGTTTTTTGTTGCTATTTGTTATGTCCATGAATTGAATACCAAGGACTTCCGACGTAAACAAGACCGTAAAGGGCTTATTTGGGGTGTTCCTTTTAGGCAGGGTGTTTAACTGTACAGTACTTGTACTGTACTACATCTTTTTGTTGTATTGACTATACTTTTACTGTTCTAATTTTTGTCTAATAAAATATTCAATGAATGAATGAATGAAAGGAGTATATGACGGAATGGTGATCCAACATGATGAAATTCAAATGACTGCTAACCTGGCTGTTGTGCAGTTCCTCACAGCTGGGAGCAGTCTCTGTCGCCCCTTCTGGTCTGTGTTGTATGTGCGCAAGTCGAACACCTCCAGAACATTCTCTGACGTCTGCAGCATGGAGGCCAGAGCTGAACACTGGGGCACAGAGAGTTCCACCCCTGATCTGCTTTGTGGCACCAGGTACTGTTGTTGGATCCCCTGACTTACTGAGGGGTCCTTCATCTCCATCAGACAGTGGAAGATGTTGATGCATCTGTCAGGAGAGGCATGGAGAATAATTTAGCGGGTAGTGCAGGTGTTTATGGGCAGCGTTGCGTCTTGCACATAACTGAAAATAGTGAAATAGTGGTGACACCCCCAAACACAAACCACAAACATCAGGTAGCGGGTTTTCCAGGAAAATAAAGTCTACTCACTGGAGATTCTTCAGTCCAGCAGAGAGCAGCATCTTCATTCCTGACTCATTCACCATGTTGAGACTGATGTCCAATTCTCTCAGAGGGAGGGAGGGATTAGAAATCATAGATGAGGCCAGAACTTCACAGTGTCTCTCTGACAACCCGCAGCTCTTCAGTCTAAATGAAGAATCCAACCAGATGAAGAGAGAGAGAGAGAGAGAGAGAGAGAGAGAGAGAGAGAGAGAGGGAGGAAGAGAGGGGGGGTGGGGGGTATTAAAAACGAATATTAATAATTCCTGGATAGAGAACCTTCTATTAAAGGAGCTGGTCTTGATCGGCTCTCAAGGTTTTGGAATACTGACCTGACGAGTTGAAACCAGTAAGACTACCTAATCGGGAGATAATCTATTTGAATATACAAATAGGCCAAAAACGTGTTTTTCAAAAATCGTCCAGATGGTGGCGTTAGATGGGACAGATGCGTTTTGATTACATGATACTGTGTACCGGTTTGTGTGATTTTAGGGCAAAATCTGTAGGAGCAGTGTCCAAAAATGTGTGCTGCAAGAATCGGCCTCATGGTGGCGCTAGAAGAGGGCCATGTGAGAAATGAGGGGTGGGGGAGTTTGTGGTATGACTGTACGGCTTTGCATGATTTTAGGGCAAATTCTATAAAAGCACTGTCCAAAAATGTGTTTTTCTAAAATCATCCAGATGGTGGATGGTGGTAGAAGGGACAGATGCATTTTGATGACATGACTGTAGAGATACCGTGTACCGGTTTGTGTGATTTTAGGGCAAAATCTGTAGGAGCAGTGTCCAAAAATGTGTTTTAAAAAAATCAGCCAGATGGTGACACTAGATGGGACAGTGCATTTTTATGACATAACTGTGTAGAGATACTGTGAACCGGTTTGCGTGATTTTGGGGCAAAATCTGTAGGAGCAGTGTCCAAAAATGTGCTTGCAAGAATCGGCCTCATGGTGGCGCTAGAAGAGGGACATGTGAGAAATGAGGGGTTGTGCTTTGGCAGCCAAGGAGTGTGTGTGCAAAGTTTGGCATGGATCGGGGGACTGACTGACGGACTGACAGCCGGTGGAGGTTTGGATAGTATAAGAGTGTAAGTAACAGCGACCTAACGGTCGCAATTAATCGCTTACTTGATTGAAATAAAAATAGTAAACCAATCTGACCTGAGAATCTGCAGACAGCAGTGTGGACTCTTCAGTGCAGCACAGAGGGGCTCCAGTGCGGTAACCCCCAAGACGTTTTCGCTCAGATCCAATTCTCTTAAATGAGACGGATTAGAGCTGAGAGCTGAAGCCACAACCTCAATGTGTTCCTCTTTGAGATCACAGCCAACAAGTCTGTAATTACAGATTAAATGTAAAATCAGAGATGAACAAAACAGATCAGATCATTTTCACTGTCAAGGAGGTTCCCAACCAAATCCAACACTTGCTGTACTACACAGTGTGCATTATAGACATTTTGTCAAATTATTGCATGCAATGTGTGAGTAATTTTACTTTGGTACTTGATATATGATGCCAATACCTTTTTACTTTTACTCAAGTGAGTAAACATGGTCACCTTTGTATCTGAACAACATTTCAAGGGTGGCCATCTTGTGAAAACTGTATTACTGCAGTGAATACTCACCATTAAGAATTAACATGAATATAAATGCCATTCAAAACTAGGGAATGACAGTTTGACAAAACACATGCAACCACTCACAACAAATAAAAAATGTACATTAATCTGACCTGAGAATCTCCAGATTCTTCAGTCCAGCAGAGAGCAGCATATTAATTCCTGACTTCACCGTGTTGAGACTGAGGTCCAATTCTCTCAGTGGGAGGGAGGGATTAGAAGATAGAGCTGAGGCCAGATCTTCACAGCATGTCTCTGACAATCCACAGCTCTTCAGTCTAAATGGAGAGAGAGAGAGAGAGAGAGAGAGAGAGAGAGAGAGATGAAACACATACTAGTAAGACGCCTCAGGGCGACATGCGACCTCTCTTGGGCATCTGGCCAGCGATGTATATCGGACCAGTTACCCATATATGGAGACCCCTGGTACCCATATATGGAGATCCATGTACTGTATATGGTACATCCCTTTTATGCCCATAAATGGAGATCCCTGTCTGAACCAGCCACGCAGATATGGGCTGTCTTCCTACATAGATGGGCATTCCCATTTGAAGTCCTGTTGGATATGGGCTTAATATTGATGACATCAGGGATCTCCATAGATGGGCATAAAAGGGATTCTGTTAGAGTGGTTCCCATGACATCACAACATACAATTCCTTTTATGCCCATACATGGAGATCCCTATCTGAACCAGCCACACAGATATGGGCCTGGCCATGTCTTGGCCATCTGGCCAGTGATGTATATCGATGACATCAGGGATCTTTATATATGGGCATAAAAGGGATTCTGGAGAATACCCATATATGGACTTTTACCTAATGTCTGTCCACCTGACTGTATGCTGACATCACTGATACTACATAGTGTCGCCACTATGGTAACAGTTGCATGCTGAAACACATAGATATATTTAAGAAAGGCTAGATGGTGTACACACGCTGTTGGCCAATGGGGACTGACGTCGCCACACGGCGGCCATCTTGCTTTGGGGCCGCTCGCCCAGCCATAACATTGATTTTTAGATAGTGCATGTATTATTTAAATGATCATAGCTTGCTCAATTTTCCACAGGTTTTCAAACGGTTTGGTTTCTTATAAACGTCAGAGATGTAGTTATTTTTCTGCATACTTACGAATAATTCTATCCATGTATTTCTATAAAAAATAAAATAACACAACAAGTAGATAGATAAGCACACACACACACACACACACACACACACACACACACACACACACACACACACACACACACACACACACACACACACACACACACACACAGAAAGTATTTATATTAAATCAATATTTTTATATTAAAATGCCATAATTCAATTTATTTTTAATATGTATTTTATTCTATAATAAATAACATTAAAATATTTGTATTTGATGTATAAAAATATGCGTCATTTGACATTCTGTAATCTATGTTTAGAGATAGGGCTTCAGGGTTCACAGTTATTTTATTTTAAAGGTATTATGACATTCTGTTTTTACCAATCATAAAAGTCATTGTCCTGGTCCTAAAACATGTTTAAAAAGGTTTAAACTTGAAAATCCACTCCATGGAGTTTCTTCTCTCTCTGTTATGGGGCATTTGTTAGCTGCCATGAAAAATCTGCAGAACAACCACCAGGGGGGGTTGTTGAGGCCGCTCTCTTGTCTCTTGTCTCATGCTGCAGTAACTAAGTACATGTACTTGAGTACAATTTTGAGGTATTTGTACTTGAGTATTTCCAGTTTTCAATACTTTTACTTCTACTCCACTACATCTCAGAGGCAAATGTACTTTTTTCTCTCCACAATCATTTAGAGAAACTATAGTTACTGGTTACTTTGTAGATTTTGATTATTATTACAAATCAATCACTTCAGCCCTTAATCACTTAGGCCAACGGTTCTCAAACCCAAAGCGCGCACGCGCACGCACGCGCGCACACACACACACACACACACACACACACACACACACACACACACACACACACACACACACACACACACACACACACACACACACACACACAGGCCCATCTCCTCCACACACTGACGAGTTCTATTGCTCGCTCACAGTTTGTTTCGCACAAGACAGTCTGTCACACGCTCAAGCAGTCAAGCTGCATGATGATCAGCCTTTCATGAACGTTTTACTTGGGAATTATCTTCAATATACGAGGTGTGGGTGTTACCCCGCGAGAGGGGACGGGATCCTTGTGCTTACATCTGGACCCTCGCCTCGCGGAGTTAACTTTAGACGGCGACAATTTACCATTCCAACAGCGCCGTGATGCAGTGACCCCGTGTGTGTGTGTGTGTGGGTGGGTGGGGGGAGGACAGAATGCAGTTTCAATTAACTGAATGAACTGTCAGAGACTCATAATACAGAAACCGGCACAAACCCACAGATAACAAGAAAACCACTGCAAGTTAAAAGTTGGTGTTTTTCTGGTGTAATTGAGGTCAGGAAAAAAAAACATTAAAAAATGTAAAATGATTTTTGGATGTCATGTCCACTTTAAGACAAAAACAAGATACCACAATTACAATACAATATGTGTAAATAAATACATACAAAATAAACAAAACCAACTGGATCCTCCATTAGTTTCTGTATGGTATATTTCTGTAAACACAAAGCCAGCAATGTCCTGTATCTAAATGTAAGGGGTTGTTTTTTTTTTTTTAAACAAACCAAACCTGTTGGAAACATAATAGGTTGGAAATCATGCACAACAAGTTGAGTTGAAACGAAAGAGTAATTCTGCGCCCGACCACCCTCTCCCTCGTGGCGAAAAAAGAGAAGACCTTCTGGGGACTCAGATTAACTTTGTAATACTAGGTGCACCTCTCCTGTATCTTAGCCAGCTAATGAATACTACCACATCCACAAAAACATTAGGTTGTCATAAAATCGTTATTGGTCTCAGGAAAACCTGTATATTAAATTAAATCTCGATTGTGGTCCCACTCAGCCTTGATAACAAGTAGCCATGACACAACTATAATGCATGATTAAACTGTTTTTCAAAAAGTAAAGCTGCAATTCAACATTTCCAAACAGCCTGAATCATAGCCACGTTACTACGGTTTGTAATAAACCAAACCGTAAGTAAATCCGTCAAGATTTCAGCGAACTAAGAGTATTTTTGTTGTGTTGATCATCCTCTACAATAGAGCATAACCCCGATCCAAGATGGCCGCTGGTTAGCAACGCTGCCGACTCCGCCTTGAACCATCTAGCCTTTCTAATAATATATCTATTGAAACAATGACCAAATTTGGAAATGAGCATGGTGACATTCACCATGGTAACAGCCGCTTACTGAAACAATGCCCACATTTGGAGATGAGCATGCTGACATCACTGATATACAGTAAACAGTGTTGCCACCATGGTAACAACCAAGGTGGTTCTGAAACAATGCCTACATCACAGACAGGTATTGCACAACTGGACGTCAATGGTGACTGTTTTGCCCAATGGGCACCGGTCTGGGCTCTCCAACCTTACTTGTGAGACTCCTACATTCAATTCCTCATATACTGTGTATACCCCCGGGCACAGGACAAGTATAAATAATTCCTGGATAGAGTACAGGTACTTGCTTACAAGCATCTATTAAAGTTGCGCTTAGGCAAATTGCGCCCTGGGTAAGCTTCTTCTGAGCGCCCCCCACACACAAACACATCTTTTTCCCCCTTCATAATCATAAAACAAACAAGCATGCGTTTCTTACCTTCTTCCCTCTAAACTGCAGCACTGACAGTGTTTATTTGTTAGCATTTTGCAGTGTGAGACTGACTACTTGCACACGCACGCACACACAAGCGCACGCACGCGCACGCGCACACACACACACACACACACACACACACACACACACACACACACACACACACACACACACACACACACACACACACACACACACACACACACACACACAACAACACACTCTCAGTCCCCCAGTGGCCTAGCGCCCTGGCAACTGCCCATATTGCCCAATGCATTCACCAGCACTGCTTAAAGGAGCTGGTCTTGTTCAACTGTCAAGGTTTTGGACCCACGAGTTGGAAAAATAATAATTTGTCAATCTTCTGACCTGAGAATCTGCAGACAGCAGTGTGGACTCTTCAGTGCAGCACAGAGGAACTCCAGTGCGGTAACCCCCAAGACGTTTTCGCTCAGATCCAATTCTCTTAAATGGGACGGATTAGAGCTGAGAGCTGAAGCCACAACCTCAATGTGTTCCTCTTTGAGGTCACAGCCAACAAGTCTGTAATTACAGATTAAATGTACATGATTAAAACATATTTAATTGAAATGTGCTCATAACTTTCCACTGTCCTCATTTGATTTGAATACAAACATTAAATAATGAAAACAAGCTGTTGCTGTTGCTCCTCTCTATATGACAGAGAAGAAATACAGTAGATAGATAGATGAATGGCCTGTACGGCCGCATGCCATTTGTTTACATAATTGGTTCAATTAACAAAGTTCTCTGTGGACTCTAACCCGACAATAATATGTTAAATGTAACAATGTTAACATTTGGTCCTTGATTGAAACGTATTAAGCAAACCTTAGGTGTGAAAGGCACCTTAAAGATAACTTATTTCTGATTCCTCAGACATTAACAGAATGTCAGTAAGAACAGAGAACAGAGAAGTGGAACCCAGATGGTAAGGTATCACTGGAACAAAGTCAAAGTAGCTAATGAGGACACTTGTAAAAGGTAGAGAGGACTTGACTTCTTGTTCTTTTTTCTTACAGATGATTTTCATCATGATCACATGACACATGCATCAATATGATAACCTGACTGCGCCAGATGATAGTAGCAGTGCGTCCGCTCTGCCTACTAGCATCTGGTACTGCTCCGGCAGACTCGATGTCGAAAAAAAATCATTTTTTTGAATTGTTAAGCAGGTGATTGGATGGGGCCGTCTGTCTATCACAGTCTGGGAGTGCCAACTCCAACCACTCATATTGGCTTGTCTGCATGACGTTACACCCAGAATCCGCCTCCTGGGTTTCCACGTGGTCTGCAATCAGACTCTATTGGCTCAGAGCCGCTCAGAGCCCGCCCGTAGCTGCCGCTGATTGGTCCGGCCCAGGGCTTTACGAGTGTTATCAACTCTCTGCCGAGAGAACTCAGACGGTAAAGTAGGGCGCTACGCACTACTGCCACCATCTGACGGAAGTCAGGCTATCAATATGAGTCTTCTTCAGGAAAATATAAACAATAGGATACCATCACTACTGTTTGACTGTTTGAACCATCCATATATCTCTCTCCCCACCCTCTCTCTCTCTTGCGCGCACACTCTAAGTTAGCGTGTGTGCATATGTGTGTTTCTTTTTTATGGATGAATGAATGGAAGGAGTATATGACTGAATGGTGATCTAACATTTTGAAATAACTGCTAACCTGGCTGTTGTGTAGTTCCTCACAGCTGGGAGCAGTCTCTGTTTCCCCCTCCGGTCCGTGTTGTATGTGCGCAGGTCGAACACCTCCAGAACCTTTTCTGACATCTGCAGCATGGAGGCCAGAGCTGAACACTGGGGCACAGAGAGTTCCACCCCTGATCTGCTCTCTGACTCCAGGTACTGTTGGATCCCCTGACTTACTGAGGGATCCTTCATCTCCATCAGACAGTAGAAGATGTTGATGCATCTGTCAGGAGAGGCATGGAGATCATTCTTTTCCTTCAGGTTGTCGATGACTTTCTGGATCTCCCCTGGACTGTTGTCTGTCTGACCCAGAAGGCCCCCTAACAGACGCTGGTTGGACTCCAGTGAGAGACCATGAAGGAAGCGGGTAAAGAGGTCAAGGTGGCCACTCTCACTCTGCAGGTTTTTATTCATAGCAGCCGAAAGGAAGTCAGACAAGGAACTGTCACTGCTGTCAATGCTGCTGCCCATGAATGTCTTCAGGACCTCCATGTTCCTTTTTGTGAAACAATGGAACAGGAAGACTGCAGCCATAAACTCCTGGATGCTCAGATGAACAAAGCAGTAGACCGTTTGCAGGAAGAACACATCGTCTTTTCTGAAGAACGTTGTGCAGAAGCCTGAGTACAGTGAGATGTCATTCACATCCAGACCACACTCTTCCAGGTCTTTCTGGTAGAACATGATGTTTCCTTTGTCGAGTTGGCTTAACGCCAGTCTGCCCAGCTTCAGAAGAAGTTCTCCTGCATCCTTCATGATCTTCTCTTTGACTGCCCGGTCTACTGCAGGATTCTTCATCTTCTCCCGCTGGGTCTCTCCCATCACGAAGTAGCAGTATAACTCAACCAGGGTTTTGGGCAGCTCGCCTCTCATCCCCATGTTCTTCACAACAGTTGCAAGGATCCAACAGAAGACAGGGATTTCACACATGGTGTGGAGGATGCTTGTTTCCTTGACGTGGGAGTAGATTGAGCTGGCCTGGTTCTCATCCTTGAACGTCTTCATGAAGAACTCCTTCTTCTGGTCATCTCTGATGAACCCTCGCACTTCTGTCAACCCGTTGACATACTCTGTGATCTGGTGGGCTGCTGCAGGTCGTGAGGTTATCCAGAGCTGAGCAGAGGGGAGCAGCTCCCCCTTGATGAGGTTTACAATGAGAATTTCCACTGGGTATGATTGGGAAATGTGCATTTCGCCGAAATCTTCAATGAAATTGAGACACATATAATTCTCATCATAACCGTCCATAACAAACATAACCTTGAAGGGGCTGTCGTTGTAATCTTCTGAATTCTGCAATTCGTTCAAGATGTAATTGAGAACGTCTTCCTCGATAAATCTTGTTTCCTTGATGCATTTGCGAATTAGCTGAGCCAAACTAAAGCTTTGCCCCTTGAGCAGATTTAACTGGCGGAACTTGAACGGGAACACAAGGTGTGGATCTTGGGGAAAGCATTTCTTGGCCCAGTCAAAGAGAAATTTGTGTAACAGGAAGGTTTTTCCAATTCCTGCGCAGCCAACGGTCAGTACCGTTCTTCTGTTTCTTCCAGAAGGGTCTTTAAAGATTTCACCAATTTTGATTTCTTTTTCCTCTCCTGCCGTATTCATCTCCAGCTGCCTGACCTCATGATTGCTGTGGATGTCTGTGACATTGATGCCTGCATTGTAGAGCGCGATGAAGATATCTTTAAACATGACCTCAGGGTCTGTGCCCAATGTTACACCTAGATATGTCTTGTCCATCTTGCGTTGAAGCTGGTGTTCATAGTAAGTAATGAGACGCCCTGATGGTTTCACCAACAGACCTGTAGTGAACAAAACAATTCCATGTTTAACAGCCAGAGTTAATCTGTGTACAGTATATACAGTATATAGAAATAAAAAATAAACACATACAGTACACATAGCGTATATATATATATATATATATATATATATATATATATATATATATATATATATATATTATATATGAAAATCCCACTTAGCACAAACTTGATTTGGTCCATTATATCTCCCCTTTAATAATACCAATTTGTATTGTGTTTTGTATCATTTTTATTGTTGATTCGAGACCTTTACAACGAAGTACAGGTTGTAAGCATCGGGCATTCGAGGCATGAGCTACACAGCCAAACGTGTGAGTAGTGCCGACCAACATTTTGCCAAAATGGGTTACAATACTGTTCTGCTGGCATTTACTCTCATTTTGGGCTTCCCTGACACTGAGCTTAAAATGAACAAAGTGTAAAAATGGCCAATATGTGTTGTTTTCTTTACCTTATTACTGTGGGAGAGGGCAATCATTCAATGAACCAAGCAACAAAGAACAGTATTGCAGGCCTGCCAGGCCATTTAGATTTTTTTTGGAGGGACGCTACCCACACGTGGCTGTGGTGCTCATTCCATGAATGCCTGATGCTTACAAACTCTACCTCCTTGTAAAGGTGACGAATTAAAGATAAAAATGATATTTCTAATTCCATTCCTTGATGCTAGTTCCATTCCTTGATTCTGATTGGCTGGTTGCCATGGTATACCTGAGACTATAACCCACACCTTGAATCAGTTTATATCAAAGCCAGGTGCGTTATTTCTTTCCACTGTGCCGTGAGGCTGAACTAGAGAAGCGAGCGTTTGATTTCCTTTCAAATCCTGCCGTGCGGGTGCTTCTAAGCACCGCCCGCATGCATAGGACAGTGACTGAATGGCTCCGGGCGGGGCTTGTAAAGGCAACAAGCGCCCTCTATTCTCCAGGCACCACTCGGCTGTTTAGCTTAGGTTGCTATGCTAGCGTTTTTGATGTGATGTTCACCCACATAGCAGCTAAATCTGGATGAAAATAAACATGTGTATGGATCGAATATGGTTCTTAACTTCTTAACATGAGACTGATCTAACACTGGTCTAACACTGATCTAACACTGATCTAACACTGGTCGGAAACACTCGGCTAACGCCTCGTGTTTCCCAACACCTCTCAGCCGGTGTATACTCCCCCGGTAACCACTCGCATCTTGTGGCTTATTGCTTTAATAACATAATACAAAGTGGTATTATTAAAGGGGAGATATAATGGACCGAGGTCAAGTTTCCTTTCTTTTTGTGCTGAGTTTATATATAGCTTGCTAAATAGCGAAACCAAACATAAAATTACTTGTCTTTTCTGGATCTCTTCCCCACTAGTCCCTCCCTAACATTTTAGCCTAGTTGAATTTGTTGACGAAATTGTCATTATATTTAGTCTTAGTTTTAGTCATCATAGCTTTTTTATTATTATTATTTAGTCTGTCAGCGAAAAAAGGTAGTCAACGAACATTTTTAATCATAGTTTTAGTTGTCAAAACCAACATTAATTTCAATTAACAACAATAAATAGGTCACATAGTTTTCCAATATTAAAGGACAATAAGGGTTCATATTTTAGATTTAGAAAATACGGGGGTGGGGGCATGCGTGCAAATGGCTAAATATGTCTTTTGAGACACAATAAGCTGGTGATTTCTTTATTACTATTTACAGTAACACTACTAGCCTCCATAAGTCACATCTGCCCATGAAATATTGCGGTGCATCTTGGGAATGGGCTTATTGTGTCTAAAAATATATATTTAGCCACTTGTATGCAAGCCCCCACCCACTGAAATCAAAAACTTTAAAATGGCTAAAACGATAGAAAGCAGTAAATAATTTTTTTTAACACCAACACTTTTCTTTAATTACAATCTAAAATATGAACCCTTGTTGTAAAAAGTTGTCCTTTAATATCTGCGATGTATTAAGAGAAATGTGATATATTAAATCATGTGTGTCACACAGCGAGGAAGCTGGATGCCATAATGACAAACCCCCTCTACAAAGATATAGTGGGGCATCTGAGCAGGAGAGGAAACAGTAGATTCACCTCCCCACGTGGACTTGGCATGTCCTTTGTACAGGTTTCTATGAGGATTTACAACGAGACACACGTTGGTCACTCTGCCAAGTAAACTGTCATATGTACCAATAACTTAGATACTGTAGTTATTGTACTGATTGCACTGTGGACACTGTCACTTTTCTTTGCTGATTGTACTGGATCCTTCCATGGTTTGACACTGACACTTTGTTACAGGATAACCTGGTGTTATTACATTCCTTACTTTCTTTCTAACTTTGTAACTTTAACTGATGTGCTGCCTCTAGGAACTAGAGTCTAGGCAACAAAAAATCCTAAAATCGTATCATATTTATACAACTAAAACTAGTTGGCTGCTCGCGGGAGCAGCCAACTTCCAGGAGTGAACTTCCGTGAGGGGTGGCCCCAGCCACTTGCATTTCCTCTCACCCTGCATCCATAACCTCTTTGGCCTTCCTCCACCTACCCCCTCCACCCCTCATCTATCTGTCTATCTGTCTATCTCGTTATCTGTCTATCTGTCCCCCATCTCTCCTCTGCACATGACCAAACCATCTCAACCTCACCTCTATTGTTTTTTATAGTCGTTTTATGCATGATGCGCTCGTGCACACACACACGCACGTGCACGCATATCATTTAAAGCCATTCGACTTTAAATAGCACTCACGTGAGACAGCTGCCGTTTCTCCATTGGGTGGCTGAGCGTTCCTGTTCCTGAAAAGCAAATATTTTTTTTAACGTTAGTAACTACATGTATACTGTGTATACAGTAAATCTACCATCCTACACAAATCCTACTTTTCACTATAGGACCAAATATTGTCAGTAACTTCATTAACACATTCATCGATTATAACTAAGTGAAAATACATTTATTAGAGAAGAAGTTTTTCTTTAAGTTAGCACCACATTGTCAAACATAAAGTTAACTACAAAGGGAAACAATTCTAATTTATATTTGTAAGAATTATGAATATACATTAAAGTGTGAATCTCTTGGTTATAGAAAGTGGATATAAATGACATTGGCCGGGTTTCCCAAAGCGCAGTCGTACCGCGGTCCTAAGAGCCCTTCGTAGGACACCACGAAGGGCTCCTGTACGACGACAAAGCGGTTTCCAAAACACGTTGTAAGCGCTCGTCTCAAAACAGGCTACGCATTGCCTTAGGCTGGCCAGAGCCTTGTATTATAAAGTTCTGCCATGCAACTCTCCCACCGACTCTCCTTGAATGGCTCTGGGTCCCGGTCTATGGATTGATCCCCACAACCAGCTGCACTCGCAAATTAATTTCAGCTGTTGTGTGATTGTACTTGGCCCATCAAGAAGGAAGAAAACGATGCTGAAAATGAACACACTTTATTAAGCGCTGTTGGTAGTCTAACTGACCACACAAACTCCTTGTTTTAATTTTAGCCTTAAACTCTACTTGCAAGATGTAAGGGCTGCACAAAATACTTGTTTTAATGTTAAACTATGACTTAAATGTTCGTCTAAATCTTCTTAAATATTTATATAAGCTACCATGAGTATATTATAGACTATATTAGAGAGGTCCTTGATATGTGGCGATACACTTAAACGGAAGTCGAACCCGAGGCTTTGACTCATCAGTCTATCATACATTCTGGCATGCCAACAGGGCTGGCAACGTGCATGGCCGACATTGTGCTGCCTGTCTTCGCTGTAATAACTATGGGGGCTACAAGTAGTCAGGAACCAAATGAACCCTCATCATGGGTGTAAATCAGAGAGTGTACAATTAAATGGTCCCATTTGTACATGCATGCACGTAGGGGTGGGCGATACTGGAAAAAAGCATTATCACGATATGCTTCATGCAGTATCACGATACACGATATTATCACAATACTGTTTTAAGCGAGTTTTTAGGTTTATTATGATTATTAGACCCACAAAGATATTCTATAGATAATCTATACATTTTTATGCTGCAGATAGAAAGATAGATAGCCTAATCTATGATTTTTTTAATGATAACATTCAGATTTTTGATTAAACAATTATCATTTTTTACCTCAAAATATTTACTAGTTGGTGTGATGATGGTTCAGGTCATTCAAATGGGTCCCAGAAATGTTTTATGGGTTCCCTTAAAATGTTTTTTGAGTGTTGTGAGCTTGTAGATCGGCTATATTCAAAACAATTTGGCGGGACCTCTCTGGGGGTCTCGACCCACAGGTTGACAACAACCCATGCCTTACCATTGAAACTTTAGGGAAAACAAATTACCTTATGACCAACCAAAGTCAGGAGGTTTGTTATGATACAAGCTTTCTTTTTAGAGAATTACTCACTCATTATCATCCTAGCTTTTCGCTTTTCTACTAACAATAATGGCATGGTTTTTATAACTAAGCCAATTATGTAATAGACGCAAAATAGACGCGACGATTTCACCGCGATTCGCGACGACACACGCATGCATCAATGGTGAAAACATAAGCACTTTACAAATAGCGGCAAATAGCTACTTGTTTGTAGTTAATAAAAACAGAAGCATGGATTTACAAGGTGATCTAAATCATCTCATCGATACTGCCAGAACACACAGCTATGGAGAGGAGACTCCAGCACAGCTCAGCTTTGATGGCTGATAGCGATAGCAGGACGGATAAGTAGTTTGCGTCCTGTTAGTTTAATGCATCCATTATGAAAAATATGCTTCAAAGAATGCAGGCCAAGCTGCATCACTGCTTTACGTCCCGTGAAAGTGAAACTAAATCGTGGACCACTGTGCCGTGCTCCTGCACAACTCAGTCAGTGCTGTAGACACTGTAGCCTGTCTGCGTGCTGCCCGGGGGAGGGGCTGTGAAAGCAGGGGACAGATCCTCACGCTATATGACACGTTGAGCCGCGACACGTTATAGCTTGTAGATCTGTTCTTTTTGGCGAATTACACCACCGTACTATAGAAGTATAAATTAAGCACTAGAGCTGCGACTCATAGAACGTGCACTCGCTGTATGGTGTATCCAGAGCCTTGAGACTGTTTGTATCACGAGAGAAACGATACTCTGAAAAAGCATATCGTGGCAAAGCTGTATCGCCGATACGATAATTATCGCCATATCGCCCACCCCTACATGCACGTAGGTTACATACCCATGATGAGGGTTCATTTGGTTCCTATAACTTCCTAAGTAAATACAACAACCCTGCCAACACAGTTCAGTGCTAGATTGGCAGATTGTGTGTTGGACTGACAAGAGTTCTATCCCTGTTTCCGTGCATCATTATATACGGTACAATTTAGCTGGCGTCCCCGGACCCCACTTTGAGAACGAATGGAGAGCTCTTCTTTTTTATGTAAGTGTCTTGTGTTGTGGTTTGCTCTCTCAAGCAACCCGACAGACGCATAACATAAAAAATACATCGTTCATCTTTATTTATTTATTGATTTCCTCATTATATTGTTTATTTTTTATAGTGTTTTATAGCGGTGTGTAGCCTAGGCTTTAGCTACTCTGCCATCCACTTGACTTAGATCAATTTTTTATATACTTTTATAGTTATACTTTTAGTCAGCTTCGCTACGAAGGGTTTAAGGGCGCCCCAGGTCACCTTTAAAAAGCCCTCGTAAGACAGGCCTGCGTGACTGACAGGAGTTCTTCTACGATCCTCCTGGAGACCTTACGATGGATTTCCTGAAGTCATTCGTAAGGTGTGCTCACCCATTGTAGCAGCCCATTTTGGTTTCATTGTACACTCTCGACCGGTTTCTCGAAAGCCGCCGTAGCCTGCCCTGCGTAGGCTCTTGATTGACAGGAGCTTGCGCAGGCTACGAAGACGTTCTTCAAACAGTTTTGCTGCTATGGGTCTTATGACCATGCGTGAGCTAAGAAGGCTCTACGATCGCTTTGGGAAACCCGGCCAATAACACATGAAGGCTCATGGCCTGTACAAGGTACATTCTCTTGTAGCCTACTTATATAATGTCTTATGTCTGGCCTAAAGATGACTTTAAATCAGTGTTACTTACAGATCATCAAGAAGTGCCTTCTCATGTTCTTCTAGACCTTTGTAGAACGTTTCTTTGGCCCTGGCGGTGGTCAGGAGTGGATGGAGTGCTCTCATCATCTCCTGGGTGGTGGTCTTGGATCTCACATTACCGTAGCCCTCATTGGTGATGATTCTCTCATCACGGAGTAGATCAAGGATTGGACTGACCATGGTCACTCTCTGGATCAGGTGACGCCAGTGTTTATCCACAAAGTGTTTATCTGAAGATAGAGGATTTATGTATTATTATTATTTTATTAAAATGGCTTTATGGAGCCCTGCACTTTGTTCATGCAAATTGTGCAATCATTGGAAAAGCCAAATAATATTAAAACATATATCTATGGAAAGTGATCTTGTGAATGGAATGTTGGATCTGTTTCATTTTAACTCTGCACTAAATAACATCTAGGCTCATTACTTGTATTGGTCCAAAATGACTGTCCATGGTGTCTATTAGGCAGAAATGCCCCTGTTGTCCAGTTTCCCCAGCAGAACCCAGCAGCCTTCATATAGAGTGGAGACCATAAGCCTATCGCTTTTATACTATTTTGTTGCGGTCAAAAGTGAATGTGTAGTTGTCATTACAAACACATCCATGCCTTTGTTGTCCCACACGAGACGCCACAGTCTCACAAATCATGTTTTGGGGTGAGCATTCGGCACAACTGCCAATCAAAGGTAGTTAGCCTAGTAGTTAGCCTAGTTACCTTTATCACAGTGTGGAGCACTTAAAACAGACACGTAAAGAGCAGTTCATAGCACATCTACATAATGTCATCTCTACTGTAGACTACAGGTAAACAATGTGAACAGCTCATAGCACATCTATTCATAGTGTCAACTAGGGGTGCCACGGTTCGTTTAGCCCATGGTTCGGTTCGTACCTCGGTTTTGGGGTCACGGTTTCGGTATGGTTCGGTACGTGTTTTGCATAAAAAAAGTAAAAAAAGTTTGGCTTTCCAAAAATCTATTTTCATTTTGCGTCTAAGCAAATTGAATTATGACAGTGCCTCTTAGCCTTAACGTGTGTTTAAAAAATAATAATAATAATAATAATATAAAATTAAAATAAAAAGGGGGAAAAAAGATTTTCTTTTCTATTATCATTATCATCAATATTGGCCATCGTCTTCAGTTTCAAAGTGCTTTATTTATGAACAAATTGTTTTGCACACAACAAGAGATACTATAGTAGGCTACAAGCTTGAGCAAATAGCCTCTGTAAGTTTTCATTACTATATCCAAAATAGACGGGTGTGTTCACTGTGTTGCCAAATTTTGCGAGAGGAATAAGCAACCAGGTCTATGAAAACAAGGCTTAAATAAGTGAATATAGGCCACGTGAGGTCTTTAAACCTATATACGTCGGCTATTTGAAAGTGTCCGAGCCGATCTACAAGTTCACCACCACATCCACCATGATTTAGCCTACAAGCAACTTTACATACAAACAAGCTCAACGTGGCTTATAATAATCAGATATGGCAACACTCACCATGCAGTCAGTCAGTCACTGAGACTAGCGGGTGTCTGAGACTCTGGCTGGGGGCTACGCTACGCTTGGCTTTGTTGCTTGCTAACGCTGCCTGCTATGGCCAGTCTAAAAACAGTCTGTAATGATGTATGGGACTAACAACAACAAGCAGATTTCTCCTGGACTTGTTCTCCATGTTACAACAACTACAGTGCGTGCGCTCCGCACTGCACAGCTTAGCGACTAGCAATACTGGCTTCGTTTTGTTTTTCCATCTCTGTGAGGACTCTCAACTGCTCTGCTCTGCTGCGAGTGTGAATGTCGGCGTAGGTGGGGGGAGGGCTACGGTGATTGGACATTAGTGCGTGTTTACTCGCGGAGCGGGGTTTAGTGGAGATTGTCTTGTGGTTCATAAAGGCGTATTGAACCGTGCAGGGCGTACCGTACGGTTCGGTTTTATACTGTGAACCGTAGCACCCCTAGTGTCAACTCACCTGCAGTTTTAGAGGTTCCTGTACTTGTTGATGTTGGAGTTGATGGTGGGTCATCATCTGCAGCTGCAGGCTTGTCTGAGTTGGAAAAGAAAGCAGACTTAAATAAGAAACCTGGAGGCTGGTATTACCTGGCAGTAACTCTCCTGCTGCTCAAATGATTAGAAAGTCTCAGGACAAAATGTACTGGTGTTGTTCTAACAATTGGTATAGGTAGGTTATGTTACATAATTAAAATGTTTTGATGACCAGAGAGCTTTCAATCTAAATTATATAGTAACAATGAATATGTTTCTGGTTCAAATCTGCTTACGGGTTAGCAGATTATTACTACTTCTTCTTTTTTTCCTTTTTGTTTAACAGATCATATTTTTTTAATTATTGAAAAAAAAAATTGGAAAATGAAAATTATATATATATATATATATATATATCAGAGATTGCGCTAGGATTTTTAACTGCCGGTCACTGTGACCGGCATGATTGAAATTTACCGGACATCTGAAGAAAAAACCGGACATAATCATTTTAATGCAGAGTAGCATAGAGAGCGAGCGAGAGAGAGAGAGAGAGAGAGAGAGAGGCAGGCAGCCTGCGCAGAGGAGCAGACAGCGATAATAATAAATGACCATTGGTTTTTCAATCGGTCAGAATGTCCGAGAGGAATTTTATTTTCCGGTCTTGGCCATAAAAAATCGGTCAAAACCGGCAATTACCGGTCTAACGCAATCTGTGAAATATATATATATATATATATACTGTATATATTAGGGATGCGAATCTCGACCACTGAGGCGATACGATACGGACCTCGATACACAGCCAGCGATACGATATAATTGCGATACATCGAAATCCTGACGATACGATACATCACGATCCACCCCTGTTCCCGATATGATGCGATACGATTCACGATTCACCACGATTCAAGCCCAAATCCCAAAATTTACAAAACATAGCGACTAAAAATTTATGAAATTTAAATTCAAGGCAATTTATTGTTTCACTGTAGTACTAGGCTCTGTCTAACAACCCAACATATAGTATTCTGGGAGAACACAAAGCTGCTGGCTATTGTAGAAGTGTTTGATAACTAATCATATAGAAGGCCTATGTCATTATTAGTAGGCCTATATGTCTTCAACTGGGAGTCAGGGACCCCAATCCAGGGTTATTACAGGGGGCCTGCCAAATATTTGTGTGATACAGTATAGCCTACAGCGAGGGTCCCTGCTTGATCTCTGTCTGAGCTAAGGGGTCCTTGACCTGAAAAACAATAAAGTCCCTCCCTGGTTTGTATTTATATAATATAATATAATATAATATAATATAATATTATATTATATTTAATCCAGGATTATGCAATTTTTATAGCCAAAATGTTTTAAAACAGACCTACAAGCTCACAGCGCGTCGCATCCACGACGCATTGTGAGCTTGTAGGTCTGCTATTTTAGGTGCAACACCTTTGTACTGCGATGTATAAATTAGGCTTCTTTTCCAGAGCAGAACTAGCAGCAGAGAAAGTGAGAGAGTTGCTTGCATCAACAGGAAAGTTGTAGAACAGTGACAAATACTTTGTTTTAAACGCAAGCAGTAGTCCTACAACACCCAGCAACATTGTTGTTGTTGTGTGTGTGCAGTTAATATAGCGCAGAGAGAAGATGATCTCAATCAATTGTCCGTCGAAGATTCGCTAAGAAACGGCTGTTGATTACATATCACTCGATCAGCCTGTGCTACTCTGTGACAACAATCAGCGCAGCGGACTTGGATGTTATAAAGCTAAGTACTGTACTAATCTATCATCTTTTTAACCCGTGGGGCTGCTAGTTCGTCTGTGTTGATTCACTCGCATTTCGCTGTCTGTCTCCCTGGTTGCAAGCATGCAGAGTGCAGATGTCCGTCTGTCCGAGAGCAGCTCGCGTTAAAGACTGGCTTTTGGGGAGGGGGCTGAACCGAACGGCTGATGATGGTGCATTCATGGCGCCTCGGAAACACAGGATATAATGAAATACTATTATGGAAGAACCGATACAATCGCGGAATGTACCGATCCAGACACTCACGGCACGATCCATCACGATTTCGGCCGTCTATTGTACCGGTACACACTGAATGAACCGATTCGACCGTATTGCGGACGTTTGTATCGCGATTACGATCCGTACCGGTATATCTTCGCATCCCTAGTATATATGTGTGTGTGTGTGTGTGTGTGTGTGTGTGTGTGTGTGTGTGTGTGTGTGTGTGTGTGTGTGTGTGTGTGTGTGGCAGAGAGAGTCCCAGCCCTAGCCTGAAGCCTCAAAAAGTCTAGTATCTCCCTGTCCCTAGGGATATCCCTTTGGTGTAATGGTTAATATATTGGACACAATGGTGCCGTGACCCAGATAGGGTTTCCCCGTAGGAGGAGGTCTAAAGGGGGGTGAGTGTGGTGGAGAGAGTGGCAGCCCTAGCCTGAAGCCTCAAAAAGTCTAATATCTCCCTCGTTCCATAGGGATATCCCTTAGATATTGGACTTTCACGCAGGAGGCCCAGGTTCAAAGCCTGGGTGGGGAGGTTATTTATATATATATATATATATATATATATATATATATATATATATATATATATATTTTTTTTTTTTTTTTTTTTTTTTTTTTTAAGTAATTGTAAAAAAATGGCTTTCATGTATTAGGAGGACAGTATGAGTCACCAGCAGGACGTGCAGAGAATGTTAGAGAGGCAGGGGCTGAAATTTCTAAAAGGGCCTTTTGGTGAGCTTGGAGGGCTATTTTTGGTGCTTGATACCATGCTGAACTAAGCATAATCAAGTCAATACTGGAGATGGATTTCTACACAGAGAGGGCAACATAAGATGCTGTATTCAAGTTCAGGAGAGTTTTAACAAGGTAATTCTCTTGAATGCTGCTTTCAGGTATGGCATGGAAAGGGGGGCTTTTGCGTTTCTTTCACCATAGTGAAAACTGCATTCATGGTCTGGAGGGGGCACTTTTTACAATGGTGGTTTAAGTTACAATGAGTTTGTATAGGAAGGGGGCATGTCTGATTATCAAATATCTAAATACAAGCAACTTAAAAACTCTGGGGTGAAAAGCAAAAGCCTGAATGGACCATAAAATGACCCCAAACATTTTTTAAAGTGAAACTGGACCTCAGTTGGCTCTGTACTTGGACTGATGTTTTGTTTGGATAATATTCCCCCTAGATTAGATGTTGGGGTTCTATTTGTAGTGTCATCTCACCTTCATCTTTAGAGACACCTCTACTTGTTGAAGTTGAAGCTGAAGCTGGCATTGGTGGGTCAACTTCTGTAGTTTCAAGCTGGTCTGATGTTACAACTATTGGGTCAGAAAAGACATCAGAAACCTGCTATTACTTGTCAATAATTATCCTGACGTTAGATTACTTTTATTTGACCTTAGGCGATGAACTGTTATTGTAGCAAGGAAGATAACAAGACACTTAAATGAGTAAAAAAGTCTGAGACAAACTATAATAATATCTGGGTAGCAGGGAGTAGACCTGCAACTCTAAAAGGTATTCTGTCACCTCAGATGCACATACAATAATATATATTTTTATTTAGGCTATATGAAAAGCACTGTGCGTAAAATGAAACTGAATTACGTTCTTTTTTTGTTGATTAATTGAATTTAGGATCAGGAACGAGTATGTTAGAGGGACAGCGCATGGACAGCGCGTACCAGATCTTTTGGGGATAAAGCCAGAGGCCAGACTATGAAGGTGTTGACATGTACAAAGGAGGGAAAGTGAGTATATCGGTATGGCCATATCATCGGTAGATTCACTGTTAGAAAAATGGTGATCTGACTCCTACACTCACTATGTTAGTTGTAGGACTTTACAAATAATATACTTAAAAATAATGCACAGGCCTCCTACCCCCCCTTATGTCAATGTTATAACTTGATGATGTAGTAAGTAAGACATGTAATTATCGGAACCCCAAAAGAGTGAGAGAGAAAGAGGAACATTAAAACATGAAAGACACATACAGAGATCTCAATATACTGTATGGCTATATCAGTCGTATTGGTGGTGCAACATAGAGTGTGAGGGCCACGTGGAGGCTCGAACTCTAGATGTGAGGGCTGCTTAGCGACCTGAACTCTAGGTGTGAGGGCTGCTTAGCAACCTGAACTCTAGATGTGAGGGCTGCTCAGCGACCTGAACTCTAGATGTGAGGGCTGCTCAGCGACCTGAACTCTAGATGTGAGGGCTGCTCAGCGACCTGAACTCTAGATGTGAGGGCTGCTTATTGGCATGAACTCTAGATGTGAGGGACATGTAGCAACTTGAACTCTAATATTCCCCCCAGAATATAGATGTTGGGGTTCAAGTGATTAATCAGTTTATTCAAGTCATCTATTCATAGTGTCAGCTCACCTTCAGCTGTAGAGACGTCTCTACTTGTTGAAGTTGAAGGTGGCATTGGAGGGTCAGCTGTAGCTTCATGCTGCTCTGATGTTACACCTATTGTGTCAGAAAAGAGAACAGAAACCTGCTATTAGCTGGCAATAATTATCCTGACATTAGATTGCTTTTATTTGAGCTTTAGTGATTGAGACAAACTATAATATTGTCTGGGTAGCAGACAAAACAAAAATTGTCAAAGCCGTTGTCAATGTTTATAACTTGATGAGAAGTAGAGGAAGTAGAGTAGAGGAAATTAAAACATGAGACACATACAGAGATCTCAATACATTCAGTCAGATCTGTGGTGCAAAATAGGTGTGAGGGCCACTTAGCGGCCTGAACTCTACATGTGAGGGCCACATAGCAGCATATAGATGTTGGGGTTCAAGTGGTTAATCAGTTTATTGAAGACATCCATTGATAGTGTCAGCTCACCTTCAGAGACATCAGTTGTTGAAGTTGCAGCCTGCGTTGGTGGGTCAGTGTTTGTAGCTTCATGCTGGTCATCTATTGTGACAGAAAAGACAACACACTTGTATAAAAAACCTGCAATTACCTGAATTTTCCTGATATAAAATTAAATTGATGATGTTTTAGTAATTCACTGTTCTCTATAGACAGCCAGGTACTCAAATAAGTGCGTGCGTGCGTGCGTGCGTGCGTGCGTGCGTGCGTGCGTGCGTGCGTGCGGATGGATGGATGGATGGATGGATGGATGGATTTGAATGGATTGCACCTTTTTCTCATATCCAATTACACCATAGGAGTGTTTCAATATATTGTTAACTTGTCTCCACCAACCTTCGCATGTATAATGTGGAAACCTCTCCACTAGATCCTCCCTGTGGATGTTGTTCAGAATATCCACCACGATCTTCTGAGCTGCATCACAGGAGTAGCTGCGCACCATCAGATGAGCGATGGTCCTCCTGCCCTCCTTCTTCAGGGGTCTCTTTGGGATTGGTTCGAGGTCTTCAAGGACATCAGGTTGTCGCAAACGGAACTTGAACATCTCAAACTCAAAGTCCTCCAGCTTATCCAGAGTTTTCAAGATGTGTTCCTCAAGAGGCTCTATGGCTGAGACCTGTTACAATTTACAAACAGAAGATTTTAACATCTCAGCTTCATTATATTAAGGTGTCGGTTGTGAAGTTTTTTGTATTTACATTGCCACATGTAGGTCACTGAACGCAGTGGGCTTTATCCACAGAGAATGAAGAAACATGCTAATATCAAACATTAAAAACAGAGCATGATATCCACACTATGCGTGAAAACTATGGGTATGAATTATATCCAAAGAGCTCCTCAGCTCAAAAGGCGTTCTCTGTGGACAAGACCCCCTTTAGTATAAATACTGTTACTATATGAATGTAGAATTTTGCATTAGATGGGACATAACCAACAACTGAGGTGTGGCTGCATGTACAGTAGGCTAGAGTCCTATGAGCGTTTGTGTGTGCAAATGTAAATTAAAACAACATCCAACATAATATGTACAATAGAGCATCCTATCAAAGAGGTGGTGCCATAGTTTTGTACTTTTTCTGTTTTGTACATGTCTATATGGAGTACTCCATGAGATCGCCAGGTGTGGTTATAATATGCCTGTGCATTTTTTTTGTTTCCTCCTGAAAGCTTAAAGCCTCTGGTCTTCAGTTAGTTTGTTCGTACAGTTTAAATAAACTGATCTCTGGTCTTTGCCTCTGGGCATAGTTTGTTGTATAAATAAACTTACCATGTGATGTTTCCTCCCTGTGCGTAGTTGGTTCCCCATGTTTGTCTTCTTTGTCTGCTTCTTCTAGTAGCCCTGTTGATAAATGACAATAAGAACATTGATATTTACACTCTGTACTTTCTGCTATGGACAACCAGACCATCACACGCTTAGCACTTTCAATAAAGAATGTCTTCAAGAACAAAGTTCTCAAATTCTGCCCAAACCCGACCCTACCCAACCCGACATTGAGGGTAGGGTAGGGCCTAAAATGTATGCCAAAAATATAATTTTTACTCTGTGATAGAGTTCTCAAATTCTTCCCGAACCCGACTCTACCCGACCCAACGTTTTCGCGACGGTAGGGCCTAAAATATATGCTAATTAGTTGGGTTCAGGCCGGACCTTGGGCCGGGCCTCGAGCCGGCCCTGTTAGGGCCTTGATGTTCAGGCCTGTTGAGAACTCTATAACAAAATAATGACACTGATGATCGTCCACTGTATCGCTACAGGGGAAAAGATGCATTTTAGTTTTGTCCCCTCAGCCATTGCGGCATTCAACAAACACCTTCTATAAGATGGTTTTCTGTGTACAATGGGGACCCAATGTATGTAGTTAACTACGTGTAGCTGAGCGCTACACCTCTGACATCCCAGACCGCTTTGTGGTTTCACTGTGTGTCAGAAAGAACATTATTTCAAGCATGTGGGCCCTATTTTCATTGGTGCCCCATTGTATCTTTAATCATTTTTGCACTTTTTAGTTTTATTTTGAAAAAAACATTTTTAAATAGTTCAAATAGCCGATCTACAAGCTCAAACCTATCGATGTAGATACATTTTTAATCGTGCATAGTTAATGAGATACTTTTTTTTTGTGAATAAATATTTTATCTCAATTAGCTAAGATATTTGAAATGTAACCACTGTGGAAGTTTATAGTGGTCAATTAGCATAGATTATGCATAATTATCTAACAACTCAACACAAACACATGGTCATATTCTGCTCAATATTTAGTACCTGTACTTATTTTTAGACATATTTATTTCTGTAAAACTGATCACTAGAGGCAGTCAATATCACAATACAATGGTCTCAGTCCACGTAATAAGCTAATATGGCCATAAATAAAATACAAATCTGTGTATCATTTAATTGCGCCTTATAGACAATATTTTTGGAAACCAGGGGTCACTTCCAAACGTTTCTCAGTTCTCAGATTCATCTTGTAGAATCAATTTCTGCTTGGGACAGCTGACCCAGTGGATTTGAAATGCTGCAGGTCTATGATTTTGAGGTGTGCCATCAAACAGGCCATCTCCATGGCAACACAGTTACGTCTGATTCATACTCCAGAGAAGGTGAAGAGCAGTTCACCGGGGTGTAGTTTTCTAAAGTCAGAAAACTACAACATTACATCATTAGCCGCGGTGAAGAGCGACTCACCGCACACCCCGACACATCTTCCTGCTTTTACCTTCCGACATCACCCCATCACCCCATCACCTAAAAAGGTGAAGAGCTACTTACTTCACCCTAGTATTACCGATGGTAACCGTGACAACCCTGCTGTATGGATGTACCCCGGCCTTGACCGATGTGATGTGGTCCTCAACCAGTTTCACTATGGAAGATGGACAATGCCCTGAGGGTTCTACAGTTGCACCTTTCGATAAAGCAGGACTTGTCAAAGTGGGTGCTGTGGCACCCTAGGGTGTATGATGCAAGCCCAGGGGTGTCTCAGAATACTTTGATCATATTTAGAATTTATAATTTTAACCCCTTAGACACTCATACTTAATACAACAGACCAGACACTGTACTTGGTACTTTCTTTTTACACCATCTACACCAAATTCTCTTTGCCAAAAATAGCACATCTACAACTTGTGATGCGTTGTGGGCTTGTAGGGCTTTTTTGTGTTGGTTATTTTTGGTGAATGTTCCCCCAGAGATGCTGATTACGTCATTAAAAGTCAAGTATAAAGTCATTATAAATATGTCCTAATGGAAATAAAGTTTTCTTCATGACATACCGTATCTTAGATTTACATATTTAGTTCTCAGCCTCACTGTATTCAACAGGTTGGATAAAGACAGCAAGGTGTACGGTTTTGGTACGGTAGTTCTCAGAAATCCTTTTCATGGCCATATTAGCTTTACATGGACAGAGACCAATGTATTGTGATATTGACTGCTTCTGTAATGATCAGTTTTACATAATAAACATGTCTGTAAAAATACATACTTGATATAACATTGAGCTGAAAATTACCACGTGTTTGCATTGAGTTGTTATTATGCATGTGGTTAATTTATTCTAATTAACCACAATAAACTCCACCAAGTCATGTTTCAAATATCTTACACCTAATTGAGAAAATAATATTAATTCACTTACAAAACGTTACGAAAATGTATCAAGCGGAAATGGATTCTATGTAAGAAATCACATTGGGAACAACTGAGAAAAGTTTGGTACACCCTTTTATCTAATCGTTATGGATGTTGCCAGGCCAATTTGCAAGTGCTCAGATTTTGTCTACTGAAGAGCTAGATAGACATGGAGACTCCTGTTTCTGAACAAACATATTCTATAAAATCAAATACAAAACAGAGTTGCATGGATTCAGAACTCACTAACTCAAAATGTTGTGTGTAAACAGCACATTGATCAACGGGCAGCACAGATCTCCTCAAATAAGGGACCTTGAGAGAAAGAGAGAGAGAGAGAGAGAGAGAGAGAGAGAGAGAGAGAGAGAGAGAGAGAGAGAGAGGGGGGGGGGGGATTAAGGAGAGAAAGGTGATTATTAGTTTAGTTTAGTTTAGTTTGAATTTATTTCGATCCACATCAACATCATCACAAAACATTCCACACTGCAATCCAACAGTTACTGGCTGATCAAAAAGGCATAGGCCGAAGCTCAAAGCTTATTGATGCCTATCCCTTCTACCTATCAATTATACTTTTCATTCAAAAATAAAAGTTAATATTGAATGAACACTCTAAACGATCTGTAACATGGAACCCAAACATATTCAATAATTACATACATAACTTCATCCATGTATACACCCCAACATACTGTATAGAAGTTGCATAATTGTATAACTGTATACAAGCACCAACACTGCCACATCACACCACATTAGTGCTCAACATAAAAAAAAAAAAAAAAGCCTAGTATTTGGCACAAATCATACTATTGTATACTAAGTTCTAAACCATAGTTGACTCTGATGTTGAATTGGGTAAAGGTTGAGCAGGTGAAGGAAACAAAGCTCCTGGGAGTTATCCTAGTGAACCTATCATAGATTCAGTGGTAGAACTGGACACCTGGGCGTACAAGAAACTTTGAGCCGTTTGTGCCAAGATGTAGGCCATATCTAGGACAGATGTAGGCCACTTCAGTTTACTGACAAAACATCCTACCTATATAATCAACTTACATGTAGCTCTAACATACAGTACACAAGACATGCCACAAGAGGGTGCTATCAACTAAGTCCCAAAAGCCCAAACAGGGTCTATGCAGCACACAGTGCTGTAGAGCCATGGTTGAATTAGTCAGGGACCCACAAGCCCAAAAGCTCAAGGAATAGGGTTTAACCTGTGATGTCTTGCCGTACTTTATATTTCTGTTTTATCTATTAGGTTGTGTTATGGAAATACAATTTATATTCCCTTTCAGGCTATTGATCTATTGATTATTGAGTTATCGATTATTGATATAGATTATATAATATTCATCTTACTTCGGTTATATTAATATATGACTGTATGCTGATGTTATGAATGTAATATGTAAGCAAGGGAAGTAAATGAGTATGATAATATGTCTTATGATTTTAAGCCTCAGTATATACAGTACTTGTACGGTAGTTAGGCTATGCAGCAGCAGGCTCATACAGCAAGGTCAAGTACACTAACTATTTCCCTGTAGGCAAGCGGCAGACCCAGACAGCAAGACGACAGGTTAAGGTGTTATGAACGCAAGGAGAATGTTTCTTATATCAGGCGTCAGTATTCTGGCTAGGGTAGTGACTACACACTACGGCCTCAGCATAGAGCAGAGGGCCTTCCATTCTCAGTCGATAAGGAACACATGTTCATGCAGCATTGGTCAGGGTAGTGTCGCCACTCTCAGTCGCTGAGCATTGAGCAGCACATTTCATAGTCAGGCATAATTGACCTTACATACTCAAGTGTTGAGAGAGTACATCTTTTGGTCAGACAGAAGGAATGTCAGTCCTCAGAATTATCTTAACAATGTGTATGTATCCTTGCAGTATCTGTATTTAAGCTGCCTCAACATCCAGATCGGTGTCAGACTCCCGTTGCCTTTCGAGACAACTGGACCCTGTCCACCTATCCTTCTTTCATCTCTTTTTCCTTTCTCCTCTCTTCTCTCTATTCTTTACTCTCATTTTCTCATTATTGTACTACATAGGAATTATTGTCATATTATTATTATTGTCATCTGTTGTATTGAATAAATTTGTTATAGACATATCAGTGTCTAACTCTTCATTCTCTCACCGAGGAAATGTTCGAATTTCCACAACAGGTTGGTCATTAAGGTCCACAGAATGAGAGGCCTGCTCTGTCGGAAACATCGCGAAAAAAAAGTTATGGCCATTTGTATATACACTGTCCCATTGACTCCACTACACAGGAACAGAAAGATATTACAAAAAGAAAGTAAATCTGCTTTAAGTAGCATGTGAGGGGTCAAACTAGGGGTTCTTCATGATTCTGAATCCATTGCAAGCATTTGTTTTGCATGAAAAACATTCCTTGGGCTACATTTCCACCCCAGAAAATGGTGAAAAGTGATGAGTCATCAAACAAAAGTTAAAAAAAGGTAATGACTCATCACTTTTCACCGTTTTCTGGGGCAGACATTTTGCCCAAGGAATGTTTTTCATGCAAAACAAATGCTTGCAATGGATTCAGAATCGCGAAGAACCCCTAGTTTGACCCCTCACATGCTACTTAAAGCAGATGTTTTTCTTTTTTAAATATTTTTCTTTTCCTGTGAATTGGAGTCAATGGGACAGCTTCCATTCGCTTTCATGTAAAGAGTAGCGACAGAAAGGTCTTTTTTCGATGGGATTTTTTTATTTGAAAGCTGATCGAGTCTACACACGCTTGGTACATGATCCATGCACAGATCGTGCGTGCACGTCGCGCACGTGCCCACGTTAAAAGGTAAGGACGGCATGGCGGTTGATGAGCTCAGCGTGATTAAATCCTCAACAACTTGTGATTAATTCATGGATTAAACATTGTTGTGTGTCCGCCATGTAAACAAACAGGAATAAACGACTCTCTTGAGCCTAATATCATTAGGGTTACTTTTTTATTCACTTCTGGGAGAAAGTTACTCGCTAAAAACAACATATATACGTACAGCTCACGAGTCACAATGCGTCACTCCAGTGCATAGTCGTGGGCAGAGTGGTGCGTTTATAGATCTATCACCCTCACGGCTCAGACGGCCCTTAAGACAGGCTGGGACTTGGGCTCTATTATGATCCAGGTCTTATGCCTTATGCCTTAACTTCTTTGCCTTTTTTTACTATATAGACATATTCTTTTTAATATTTCAAATAGCTGATCTGCAAGCTCACAACGTGCAGATGTAGATCAGCATTTGAAGTATTTAAAAATGTTTTTCAAAATAGTAAAAAAAAAAGGCAAAGAAGTTAAGGCATAAGGCATAAGACCTGGATCATAATAGAGGGCTTTCATGAGAAAATGTGACAGTGTTTACTTTGTCCACGGACTCCAGGGCTCTGTCTCTATTTCCCTCATTGAAATCTTCCCTCCCCAAACACAGGGGAGACTGGCAGGGACTTTGGAAAAGGTTTTTTCAGGCTTGTAGATCTTTGATTTTTGGCAGTAAATGGGCGATACCTCCAGTATCATGCTATTATTAATTTTTGAAAATAGTCATAAATTATAAATATAAGTGGAATCAATCGTTTAACTGATAGTAGGCGTATTACATAATTTAAAAGTGCTGTTTCTTGAAGCCATCTGATAAATATATCCTGCCATGTTTCCATTTAAACCACCTCTACTGCAAGTATCTGCTCCAAACCAAATGCATAGAAATACTAGCAGTTTGGAGTGCTGGGTCACATGGTCTGCATTTTCAGGAGATTCATGACGTGTCCGGTAGAGAGAGAGAGAGAGAATCTTCTATAAAATCAAATACAAAACATGCATGGATTGTATTCAGAACTCACCAAATCAAGATGTTGTGTGTAAACTCCACATCAATGGGCAGCACAGATCTCGTAAAATGAGATGACCTTAAGAGAGAGAGCGAGAGGAGAGAAATGTGATCATGGTATTTGAGTTAATTGATCACAGTAATGAAATGTTTAATGTAGAAACATGCAGAAAATAGTTTTATATTCTTACTTGGTGGGAAATACTGCATGGCTCTGAAACCACTCAATAGCAACATCCTGAGAGAGAGAGAGAGAGAGAGAGAGAGAGAGAGAGAGAGAGAGAGGGAGAGGGAGAGGGAGAGGGAGGGAGGGAGGGAGATGAAAACATTAGTGCACCTTGACAAACATGGAAACATAATTACATCATTATGAATAAATAGCATTAACCACATGAACCCCAGAATGCCTGTATATTCTGTGGGGGGCAAAAACAGTCTACTGTCTACTACATACTGTAATCGTAACTATTTGACATTTTAACCTTTGCCTGCAAGGTCGTTGAGGCTATAGGGCAAGTGCTACGGTCTAAGGTGGAGTCTGAAGAGGTGTGTCTTCAGAATACGCCGGAAAAGGCTTCAAATGACCATAACTCACTCTGATCATCACAGTATAGGACTGGACTTGAAGTCTGTGTCGCGGCCTGGTAATCTACTCTCACAAAGGCACTAGGCCTATATGGTGATGCAAAGTTACTTTATCAACAGGCCTGAACATTAAGACCCAGCCCGATCCGGACTCGGCCGCCTGAGCAAAAATATCATTTTAGGCAGAGACGCATGCGCGTGAATGCGTGTGCATGTGCATCAATAAGGGCACTCCCCCACTACACTACACCAGTAAGACTCCCTAATCGGGAGATAAGCGACCGTAGGTCACTTATCTCCACAAATGGGGCAAAAATGTGTTTTGCCAAAATCTTCCTGATCCATGTTGATGACATGAGTGTAGACATACTGTGTAGTGATTCTTGTGTTTTTAGGGCAAAATCTGTAGGAGCAGTGTCCAAAAATGTGTTTATAAAAATCGGCCTGGAGGTGGCGCTATATGGGAGAGATTCATGTTGATGGGATGAGTGTAGACATACTGTGTACCGATTTGCGTGATTTTAGGGCAAAAATTGTAGGAGCAGTGTCCAAAAATGTGTTTTGCAAGAGTCGGCCTCATGGTGGCGCTAGAAGAGGGCCATGTGAGAAATGAGGGGTGGGGTCTCCGCGCCGCCAAGGCGGACGAATAGGTACCGGCCCCGGCTGTCCCGGTCGCTCCTAGCCGGAGTTACAGCATTTTATGTGAGCTGCAGTGTAGGGGGTCCTCCACTGGGGGCGCCACCACTTTTGCATCCGTTCTGGAGCACCAGGAGTCGGTGGTCCCCGGGAATTCCCCGTGAGCAGCCCCGTTGGGGTGGTCATTTGGTCAGTTTCGCACATTTGGTCATTTTTTACATCTGGGGGTCCCCCAGGGACCTGGGGGTCCCTGGAGCTCCGGGGGTCCTTGGAGGTTGTAGTTTGGCAGGTAAGGAGTGTGTGTGCAAAATTTGGCATGGATCGGGGAAGCGGTTGCGGAGATATGAGCAGGGCAAGAGTGTGACGTGTGAGGTGTGACAGACAGACTGACTGACTGACTGACTGACTGACTGACTGACGGACTTACAGTTTGTGCAGGGTTTGATAGTAAATGCGACCTACGGTCGCAACTACACTACACTACACTACACTACACTACACTACACCAGTAAGACTCCCTAATCGGGAGATAAGCGACCGTAGGTCACTTATCTCCACAAATAGGGCAAAAATGTGTTTTGCCAAAATCTTCCTGATCCATGTTGATGACATGAGTGTAGACATACTGTGTAGTGATTTTCGTGATTTTAGGGCAAAATCTGTAGGAGCAGTGTCCAAAAATGTGTTTTTAAAAATCGGCCTGGAGGTGGCGCTATATGGGAGAGATTCATGTTGATGGGATGAGTGTAGACATACTGTGTACCGATTTGCGTGATTTTAGGGCAAAAATTGTAGGAGCAGTGTCCAAAAATGTGTTTTGCAAGAGTCGGCCTCATGGTGGCGCTAGAAGAGGGCCATGTGAGAAATGAGGGGTGGGGTCTCCGCGCCGCCAAGGCGGACGAATAGGTACCGGCCCCGGCTGTCCCGGTCGCTCCTAGCCGGAGTTACGGCATTTTATGTGAGCTGCAGTGTAGGGGGTCCTCCACTGGGGGCGCCACCACTTTTGCATCCGTTCTGGAGCACCAGGAGTCGGTGGTCCCCGGGAATTCCCCGTGAGCAGCCCCGTTGGGGTGGTCATTTGGTCAGTTTCGCACATTTGGTCATTTTTTACATCTGGGGGTCCCCCAGGGACCTGGGGGTCCCTGGAGCTCCGGGGGTCCTTGGAGGTTGTAGTTTGGCAGGTAAGGAGTGTGTGTGCAAAATTTGGCATGGATCGGGGAAGCGGTTGCGGAGATATGAGCAGGGCAAGAGTGTGACGTGTGAGGTGTGACAGACAGACTGACTGACTGACTGACTGACTGACTGACGGACTTACAGTTTGTGCAGGGTTTGATAGTAAATGCGACCTACGGTCGCAACTACACTACACTACACTACACTACACTACACTACACCAGTAAGACTCCCTAATCGGGAGATAAGCGACCGTAGGTCACTTATCTCCACAAATAGGGCAAAAATGTGTTTTGCCAAAATCTTCCTGATCCATGTTGATGACATGAGTGTAGACATACTGTGTAGTGATTTTCGTGATTTTAGGGCAAAATCTGTAGGAGCAGTGTCCAAAAATGTGTTTTTAAAAATCGGCCTGGAGGTGGCGCTATATGGGAGAGATTCATGTTGATGGGATGAGTGTAGACATACTGTGTACCGATTTGCGTGATTTTAGGGCAAAAATTGTAGGAGCAGTGTCCAAAAATGTGTTTTGCAAGAATCGGCCTCATGGTGGCGCTAGAAGAGGGCCATGTGAGAAATGAGGGGTGGGGTCTCCGCGCCGGCAAGGCGGACGAATAGGTACCGGCCCCGGCTGTCCCGGTCGCTCCTAGCCGGAGTTACGGCATTTTATGTGAGCTGCAGTGTAGGGGGTCCTCCACTGGGGGCGCCACCACTTTTGCATCCGTTCTGGAGCACCAGGAGTCGGTGGTCCCCGGGAATTCCCCGTGAGCAGCCCCGTTGGGGTGGTCATTTGGTCAATTTAGCACATTTGGTCATTTTTTACATCTGGGGGTCCCCCAGGGACCTGGGGTTCCCTGGAGCTCCGGGGGTCCTTGGAGGTTGTAGTTTGGCAGGCAAGGAACGTGTGTGCAAAATGTGGCATGGATCGGGGCAACGGTTGCGGAGATATGAGCAGGGCAAGAGTGTGACGTGTGAGGTATGACAGACAGAGGGACTGACACTACTTACACTTTGTGCAGGGTTTGATAGTAAATGCGACCTATGGTCGCAATTACACAATACAACAGAACACTGTAACAACTCACAACAACACAATACAAGGAAGTTTTGCTGCTGCTGCCCCCAGGCTCTGGGACAGACGATCACATTCCATTAGAAATGCTCAGACTTTTAGGCTTTTTAAATCTGTCCTCAAGACTCATTCCTTTTCTCTTGCTTTTAATGTTGTTCAGTTTTGTTTTCATTGTTGCATGTACTGTGACTATGTTGTTGCACGGGCCTGTTCTGTTGATGCCTTCTATGAACAGCACTTTGGTCAATTTAGATATTTGTAAATGTGCTGTATACATAAAGTTTGATATGCCATGATTTTGAGAACATAACCTTAACTGAACATTTAATATTTGTGTCCTTGTGCTCTCCTTTATGTGGACATGCCGTATGTTATATACCGTATGTTGAAATAGCCTACCCCTCCTCCCCTGTGTGCTAATGATCGCCTTACAGAGAAGGCCTTAAAGGAGTGTGGTTCCCTAGCATCAAAAAACAATGTTACTAACTTACTACATGTGGTACAGTACATGACAACAAGAACCTCAAAAGGGGTTTTAACAATTTGATTAGACCAGAGCTGCTGATCCATATTTATCATTAAGTACAAATTTATTTAGATTGACCAATACCTATCACCTTCTCAACTCCAACAAATCCACTCACAGTTCCAACGACACACAACCCACTGAACCCAGGTTGAATATAAAAAATGCCTCCAGCTCTGAATGTATTGAGTTGAAGTCTTACCTGTGTTGTTGTTGTGCTGCATTTCTTCAGGTAGACGTCTGCAGTGTCTGAGTACAACTGACCAGAGTAAACTGGTCTTCACAGCTGGTCTTCAGGGCTCTGGGCAGGACATGACAGAACCTGCATGTCCATTTAAGGAAACAAATTCTCATTTGAGGAATTGAGGTGATTGAGCAAGTCATGGCTTCCATGTACACATACTGTATGTGTTGGTTACCTCGTATTCATGTTCTTCTTACTTTTAGTGTTTTGTTGACCACAATGTGTAATGTAGATACTGTAGCAGTGGTGGATAAAGTACTCAAATGTTTTGCTTAAGTTACTGTTACATCAAGTTATATCAACACTTCAATGTAGAAACACTTACAAGTAAGAGGCTGGGAAACTAAATGTACTTGAGTAAAAGTACTTATAAATGATTGTAGTGGTGTAAAAAAAGAACAACATTAGCCTCTGAGATGTAATGAAGTAGAAGTAAAAGTGTTGAAATTAGAAACACTCAATCTAAAGTGCAGATTCCTAGAGTACAGTAGTTAAATGCACTTGTGTGTGTGCACTTGTGTGTGTGTGTGTGTACACTATACTATTACACAATACAACAGAACACTCTGTAACAACTAACCCTAACCCAATACAAGGAAGTTCTCAACACCAGAGGGTAAAACCAGGATGTCTTTACTGCTGCTGCCTCCAGGCTCTGGGACAGACGACCACATTCCATTAGAAATGCTCAGACTTTTAGGCTTTTTAAATCTGTCCTCAAGACTCATTCCTTTTCTCTTGCTTTTAATGTTGTTCAGTTTTGTTTTCATTGTCCTTGTGCTCTCCTTTATGTGGACATGAATACATTGTTAAAATACAGTATGTTGCCTACCCCTCCTCCCCTGTGTGCTGATGATCGGTGTGATCATTAGCATTAGCAGCCCTGCAGGCCTGCACCAGTCAGCTAACACCCAATGCAAATTAATGTGGCACATTCACTCACTCATTAACACACATGAGTATATAATTACAATAGGCATACACATACTTGATGATGCTGTCAATAATTATTTGCAATATATCTCATTTATTGAATCTCAATGCTTGAGAATGCAATTTGAATAACCCATTTAGGACTGAGGCCGGTTCTAAAAACACCATCTAGTTTTCTGAACTTAAAATAGTCATTCAAAAATTACAAAAATAATGTTACTAACTTACTACATGTGGTACATGACAACAAGAACCTCAAAAGGGGTTTTAACAATTTAATTAGACCAGAGCTGCTGATCCATATTCATCAATAAGTACTATTTAGATTGAATAATACCTATCACCCTCAACTCCAACAAATTCACTCACAGTTACAACAGCACACAACCCAGGTTGAATATAAAAATGACTCCAGCTCTGAATGTATTGAAGTCTTACCTGTGTTGTTGTTCTCCAGTCTATGCAGACGTCTGCAGTGTCTGAGTGCAGGTATACAACTGACCAGAGTGAAGGTCTTCACAGCTGGTCTTCAGGGCTCTGGGCAGGACTTGACAGAACCTGCATGTCCATATAAGGAAACAAATTCTCATTTGAGGAATTGAGGCGATTGAGCAAGTCATGGCTCCTTCACGGGGACCCTCCTGGAGCCATCCCTGTGTATAATGTAGATAGCAGTGGTAGATAAAGTACTCAAATGTTTTGCTTAAGTTACTGTATATCAACACTGCAATGTAGAAACTCTGTTACGAGTAAGTGGCTGGGTTAGGGTGAAGAAGGTGTAGAAACAATTGTGAAACGCATTGCGACGCATTGTGAAATAATTGTAGATTGGCTATTTTCAAACAAACTAACTTTAAATACGGCTGAGGTGGTTGTGTGTTTTGTAATGCATATCAACAAAGCAAGTACCAAATAAATTTAAAAAAATGTAGTGGTGTAAAAATAACAAAATTTGCCTCTGAGATGTAATGAAGTAGAAAAGCATTGAATTGGGTTAGGGTTAAAGTACAGATTCCTGGCACTCTCCTTTATTTTTACATGAATACTAGTTATCAACAGGCCTGGAAAATTAAGGCCCAGCCCAAACCGGACCCAAACCTTTTTCAAAGGGAGGCACATTAGAAAATATTAAAACACCCAAGGGCCAAAATACCATGAAATAACCCCTTCTTTGACCCCTTCAGAATGAGACAAACGTGGACCATATAAAATTCATCCTCGGGTCGCAAATGGCCCCCGGGCCGCACTTTGGACGCATGCGTGTGTGCGTGTTGGAACACGGAGCGTGTCGCTATTTCTACAAGTCATTTTTTCAACAACCAAACCGAACACTAACCCTAACCCTAATCTCCATGGGGTGAGTAGTGATACACATCATGCTCTGACATCATGCTCTGACTACACCGTGATGTCAGGGGAACCACACTAACAGAATCCCTTTTATGCCCATATACAGTATGTACCGGTATATGGATCTCCATATATGGGTACCAGGGGTCTCCATATATTGGTAACTGGTCCGATATACATCACTGGCTAGATGGCCAATATATGGCATGACCTCGCCCTTTAGGGCGAGGTCACTTGTCGCCCTGAGGCGTCTTACTTGAGAAACTAGTACTAAGAAATGATCTACACCAAGGCATATTGACCAATATGGAAAGTGACCTGAACTTTGTTTGACCCCCATAATGTTCTTGATACAGAGAGAGAGAGAGAATCTTCTATAAAATGAAAAATAAACAGAGTAGCATGGATTCAGAACTCACAAGTCAAAATGTTGTGTGTAAACTCCTCAGCACAGCTCTCCTCAAATGAGACAACCTTAGAGAGAGAGAGAGAGAGAGAGAGAGAGAGAGAGAGAGAGAGAGAGAGAGAGAGAGAGAGAGAGAGAGAGAAACCATAATGACATCATTATGAATAAAAAGCCATGGGGGGGAACATTCCCCCCAAAAGCCAATCTACAAGCATGCAGGGTCTGCCAAAATCCTCACTAGGATGCCAGATCTACAAATGAATCTGTCTACTACATAATGCTAACTAAATGTCATTTTAACCTTTGCTTGCAAGGTCGCCGAGGCTAGGACAAGTTCTACGGTCTAAGGTGGAGTCTGAAGAGGTGCGTCTTCAGAATACGCTAGAAAAGGCTTCAGGCTTCTCTGATCATCACAGTATAGGTCTGGACTTGAAGGCTGTGTAGCGGCCTGCAAGTCTGCTCTCAAAAAAGCACCACATGGTGATGTAGAGTTACTTTATCAACAGGTAGGAGAAAACAAATCTTCTGGGAAAGCTTGGATGTCTCTGTATATTGTACTGTATATACATGCATATCTATAGTCAAGTCTATTTACTATCAGAACCGCCACAGCTTGATCGTATCCGTCCGTGTACACTTTTGTAAGGTCTATATGTTTGCTGCTCTGACATCATGCTCTGACGTCACTGTGATGTCAGGGGAACCACACTAACAGAATCTCTTTTATGCCCATAAATGTACATGGATCTCCATATATGGGTACCAGGGGTCTCCATATATGGGTAACTGGTCTGTTATACATCACTGGCCAGATGGCCATGACATGGTGCGAGAGAGAGAGAGAGAGAGAGAGAGAGAGAGAGAGAGAGAGAGAGAGGAGAAAGGTGATCATGGGATTTGAGTTAAATTATCACAGTAATGGCATGTTTAATGTAGAAACACGTAGAAGATAGTTTTAAATTCTTACTTAAATTTGGCACGGCTCTGAAAACCCTCAATAGCAACAACCTGAGAGAGAGAGAGAGAGAGAGAGGGAGAGAGAGAGAGGGAGAGAGAGAGAGAGAGAGAGAGAGAGAGAGATGAATAAATAGCATTAACTGCATTGCTGGGGGGGAAGCTGTCAGGATCTGCCAAAATCCTCACTAGGATGCCCGATCTACAAATGATCTGTCATCTGTGTCAACTACATAATGATAACTAAATGACATTTTAACCTTTGCCTGCAAGGTCATCGAGGCTATAGGGCAAGTTCTACGGTTTAAGGTGGAGTCTGAAGAGGTGCGTCTTCAGACTACGCTTTCGATTTTCGACGCTTACGGATTCGAATGGCCATAACTCACTCTGATCAGAACAGTATCTGGAGTTGAAGGTTGTGTAATGGCCTGGAAATCTGGTCTCACAAAAGCACCATATGGTGATGTAGAGTTACTTTATCAACAGGCCTGGAAATGAAGGCCCGGCCCAATCCGGACCCGCCAGCCTGAGCAACAGCATCATTTTAGGCAGAGATGTGCACGTGTGAATGCACTTGCAATGCATGTGCGTTAATAAGGGCGCTCCCCCACTTCTGAAAGTAGCAATACACCTCTGAACACGATAAAATACAACACGCGCATACCCTGTCACAACTCACAACAACACATTACAAGGAAGTTCCCAAAACCAGGTTGTGTCTTTGCTGCTGCTTCCCCCAGGCTCTGGAACAGACGACCACATTCCATGGGCTTTTTAATTCTCTCCTCAAGACTCATTCTCTTTTTATCTTTTCTCTAGCTTTTTATCTCGTTTGAGACATGTCTTTTTCATATATTTTCATTGTTGCATGTAGGCTACTGTGTCTGTGATTATGTTGTTGCACATGGCTGTTCTGTAGATGCCTTCTATGAACAGCACTTTGGTCAATTTTGATCTGGGTAAATGTGCTGTATAAATAACATGTAGAATAAACATGTAGAAGATTTAGAAGTTTTATATTCTTACTTGGTGGGAAATGCTGCACGGCTCTGAAACCCCTCAATAGCAACATCCTGAGAGAGAGAGAGAGAGAGAGAGAGAGAGAGAGAGAGAGAGAGAGAGAGAGAGAGATAATTACATCATTATGAATAAATAGCATTAACCGCGGGGGAACATTCTCCCCAAAAATGACATTTTAACCTTTGAGTGCAAGGTCGTTGAGGTCGGCTAGGACAAGTTCTACGGCCTAAAGTGGAGTCTGAAGAGGTGCGTCTTCAGAATACGCCGGAAAAGGCTTCAAGAGGCCATAACTCACTCCAGGGCCAGATCTAGCCTTTAGCACTAGGTGGAGCAGGAAGGAATGATAGGGGGGTCACCTCCAGCCCGAAGCGGCGTGGGTGGAAACAAAATGGGGGGACAAACCCCCTAAAACACCCGAAATGCATAGAAAACTTAGCATTTTGGCACACTTCTACCTATAACACACAATACAAACAACGGGTCTTACACCTGCATCAGGCTACAGCATCACACTTGTTGGCGTATCTGTAATGTGTTGTTTTACAGGGTTGGGTTGTTAGCCTCATACCCCAAAATGGGGCCCATTGGCCCATCGGTATGCCAGATGCCCAGTCCACCCCTGCTATTTATCTATCTATCTATCTATCTATCTATCTATCTATCTATCTATCTATCTATCTATCTATCTATCTATCTATCTATCTATCTATAATATCTTATCAGTTTATCTATCCATCTACATAGTCATAGCATAACATTTCAAATAGTTTAATATTTTTTAAATGTCATGTTTACTTTATCAACAGGCCTGCAAATTAAAGCCCGGCCCTATCCGGACCCGGCCATCTGAGCAACAGCATCATTTTAGGCAGAGACACGTGCATGTGAATGCATGTGCGTTAATAAGGGCACTCCCCCACTCCTAAGAGTAGCACTATACCTCTGAACACAATACAACACACTGCATTCCCTGTAACAACTCACAACAACAAGACAATTACAAAATCATAGGTTAAAACCAGCTGTCTTTACTGATGCTGCCCCCAGGCTCTGGAACAGACGACCACATTCCATTAGAAATGCTCAGACTATTAGGCTTTTTAAATTTCTCCTCAAGACTCATTCCTTTTCTCTAGCTTCTAATGTTGTTTGAGTCTTAGGTCTTCTATCTTGTTTCATATGTTTTCATTGTTGCATGTACTGTGACTATGTTGTTGCACAGGCCTGTTCTGTTGATGCCTTCTATGAAGAACACTTTGGTCAATATCTAAATTGACTCAATTTAGATCTTTGTAAATGTGCTGTATAAAGTATGTTTCATACGCCATGATTTTGATAACATAACCTTAACTGCAAATGTTATATGTGTGTCCTTGCGCTCTCCTTTATGTGGACATGAATACTAGTTATCAACAGGCCTGGAAAATTAAGGCCCGGCCCGAACCGGACCCACACTTTTTTCAAAGGGAGGCACATTAGAAAATATTAAAACACCCAAGGGCCAAAATACCTTGAAATAACCTTTCTTTGACCCCTTCAGAGTGAGACAAACGCGGACCATATAAAATTCATCCTCGGTCGCAAATGGCCCCCGGGCAGCACTTTGGACACCGCGATGTACGCATATGTGTTGTTTCTCGTTGTCATGTTCTTGATACTTTATTGTTTTGTTGACCACAATGTGTAATGTGTGTGTGTGTGTGTGTGTGTGTGTGTGCGTGTGTGTGTGTGTGTGTGTGTGTGCGCGCATGTTGTAACAGCCCTCTCTCTTCTCCCCTCCCTCTCTCTCAGGGGTCATCAACTTGTCCGTACAGGGACAACTTGTCCGTACAGGGACAACTATGTCCGTGGCAAAGAGTTGTCCTTAAGACCCAATATCAAGACGGTCTCTTGATATTGGGTCTCCAGGTGCGTGCGTGCGTGCGTGCGTGCGTGCGTGCGTGCGTGCGTGCGTGCGTGCGTGTACGTGCATGTGTTGAAACAACCCTAAAATCTAAACTAAAATGTTGTCGACTAAAACTAGACAAAAACTAAAACTTATCAGATGACTAAAATGACAAAAACTAAATGGAATTAAAAAGGCTATGACTAAAACTAAGTCAATATTCAGTGTCAAAATCAACACTGCTGGTCATCAAATTATTGTCTTAGGAATACGACAGAAACTTTAAAATGATCCATCTAATTAAAGTCTGCATGGGGTGAATAACAAAATGTTCTATAAAATCAAATATAAAATAGAGTAGCATGGATTCAGAACTCACTAAGTCAATGTGTGTGTGTTGTGTGTAAACTCCTCATCAATGGGCAGAAAAGCTCTCCTCAAGAGAGAGAGAGAGAGAGAGAGGGGGGGGGGGAAGAGAAACGTGATCATGGTATTTGAGTTCAATGATCACAGTAATGTAATGTTTAATGTAGAAACATGTAGAAGATAGTTTTATATTCTTACTTGGTGGGAAAGGCTGCATGGCTCTGAAACCCCTCAATAGCAACATCCTGAGAGAGAGAGACAGACAGACACAGACAGACAGACAGACAGAGAGAGATGAAAACGTTAGTGCACCTTGAAAAACATGAGAACATAATTACATCATTATAAATAAATAGCATTATCCACATTGCTGGGGGGAACATTTTCCCCCCAAAAGCCGATCTACAAGCTGGCAGGGTATGCAAAACTCCTCACTATGATGCCAGATCTACAAATGATCTATCATCTGTCTACTGCATAAAGATAACTAAATGACATTTTAACCTTTGCCTGCAAGGTAAGGTCGTTGAGGCTAGGACAAGTTCTATGGTCTAAGGTGGAGTCTGAAGAGGTGTGTTTTCAGAATACGCCGGAAAAGGTTTCAAATGGTCATAACTCACTCTGATGATCAGAGTGAGTTATGGCCATTTGAAACCTTTTCCGGCATAGGTCTGGATTTGAAGTCTGTGTAATGGCCTGGAAATCTGCTCTCACAAAAGCACCATATGGTGATGTGGAGTTACTTTATCAACAGGCCTGGAAATTAAGGCCCGGCCCAATCCGGACCCGCCAGCCCGAGCAACAGCATCATTTTCGGCAGAGACACATGCACGTAAATGCACGTGCACGTTAATGAGGGCGCTCCCCCACTTCTGAAAATAGCAATACACCTCCGAACATAATAAAATACAACACACCGCATACCCTGTCACAACTCACAACAACACAATACAAGGAAGTTCCCAAAACCAGGGTGTGTCTTTGCTGCTGCTGCCCCTGGAACAGACAACCACATTCCATGGGCTTTTTAAATCTTTCTCCTTTTCTCTTGCTTTTAATCTTGTTTGAGTCTCATGTCTTCTATCTTGTTTCACATGTTTTCATTGTTGCATTTACTGTGACTATGTTGTTGCACAGGCCTGTTCTGTTGAGGCCTTCTATGAACAAGACTTTGGTCAATTTAGATCTGTATAAATGTGCTGTATAAATAAAGTTTGATACGTCATTCATTTGAGAACATAATCTTAAGTGAACATTTAATATTAATTTGTGTCTTTGTGCTCACCTTTATGTGGAAATGAATACATTGTTGAAATAGCCTACCCCTCCTCCCCTGTGTGCTAATGATCTGTGTGATCATTAGCATCATAGCAGCCCTGCAGGCCTACACCAGCTAACACGCAATACAAAGCAATGTGACACATTCACTCACTCAATAACACACATGAGTATATAATTGCAATAGGCACGTATCACACGTATACGGCTGATGCTGTCAATAATTATTTTCATTATATCTCATTTATTGAGCAGCACTAGAATGCTGCTGATTGAGGATGCTCAAATACAGCAATTTGATAAACCCATTTAGGACTGAGGCTGATTCTAAAAAACTAAAGTTTTCTGAAAAACTTCAAATATTAATTCAGAAATTACAAAACGAATGTTACTAACTTAATATATATTGCACATGACAACAAGAACCTCAAAAGGGGTTCCCATCCTGTATGTGTTAAAGCAATTTTTTTTTTACAATTTGATTAGACCACAGCTGCTGATCCATAGGGCTAGTCCCAGTTGTCCTACGCCCAGTTGTCCTACATCCCAGTTGTCCTACTGTGTCCCAGTTGTCCTACTGTAGCCTGGCTGGCTGTGGTCACTTGGACTGCGCGGGCGTTTATCGTGGGCTTGCCCAGGCCTTACGGCCTGGGCATAAATATAATGATTGCATTCACCACGGCTTGGCCCGCTCTTCGCGGGCACTCGCGCCTGCGGTGCTCGGGCGCGAAGAGCAGGACCAAGGTCCGCTGGCCTTCGCGCCGCTTGCAATGTCGTGGACAATAACTGTGACATCTAACCATAAAACGAGTGCTCCTTCAAACACCGTCTCCTACGTTTGGAATAATAGCGTACGCTTGCCGCCTAACCAGCCAGCAGCGCACACACACATTTGCCCACAGTAGGACAACTGGGACCCAGTAGGACAACTGGGCGTAGGACAACTGGGATTTTACCGATCCATATTCATCAATAATTATTCACCCTCACCTCCAACAAATTCAGTCAGAGTTACTACACACAACCCAGGTTGAGTTTAAATATGACTCCAGCTCTGAATGTATTGAAGTCTTACCTGTGTTGTTGTGCTGCATTTCTTCAGGTAGACGTCTGCAGTGTCTGAGTACAACTGACCAGAGTAAAGGTCTTCACACTACAGTCCTGACAGGGCTCGGGGCAGGACTTGACAGAACCTGCATGTCCATATAAGGAAACAAATTCTCATTTGAGGAATTGAGGCGATTGAGCAAGTCATGGCTTCCATGTACACACATGTGGATACTCGTTCTCATGTTCTTGTTACTTTAGTGTTGTGTTGACCACAATGAAACAGATATAGCAGTGGTGGAAAAAGGACTCAAATGTTTTACCTAAGTAGCATGTGAGGGGTCAAACAAGGGGTTTTTCCATGATTCTGAATCCATTGCAAGCCTTTGTTTTGCACGAAAAACATTCCTTGGGGTAAAGGCGGCTCCCACAAAACTGTGAAAAGTGATGATTCAATGGATTCAGAATCATGAAAAACCCCTAGTTTGACCCCTCACATTCTAGTTAAAGCATATTTATTTTGGTGTGTTTTATCCTGTATAGTTAATATAATGGGACCCCGACTTTCAGCAGCTGTAACGGATTCTCCTAGGGAGACTGAATTTCAGTCTTTGTGGGATGTGTTACTAGACACCTTTACAAACACATTGGTGAAGAATGTTTTGTAAGGAATTTATTCCAGAACTTTTTAAGATATCCCGCGACTATCAGGTACAGAGCTCAATTGATGTCCAGCACAACTGAAACTCTGATCAGTTTGGCTGTGTCTCAAAGTGTACAGATCTCCTATGCCAGGGCTGCCCAAAAGGTAGATCGTGATCTACCAGTAGATCACCAAGGGTGTGCAGGTAGACCACATATTATGCCTCGAAAAATATATAATTAAAATATAAAAAGAATGTCAATATGACATCAAGAAGGGCCTGTCAGCTCCCTTCATGGCTTCTAAAGTAGGCAAACCTCCAATGCAATACTTTATCCAAGAGTCAGTAGCATTACAAAGAACCCTAAAACCCACTTCCATACAGAACGGGATGAAGACTTTTCCCCCAGTATTTCCCATTTATTTCCCCCTTACAGTAAGTGTGTTTGTCTAAAATGTAACGCCAGTGCCACAATTCCAAAGCCCCACAGGCCCAATGCCCTTTACCTCCTCACATGTGCT